>NW_028296476.1:0-194691 GCF_964197995.2 Scardinius erythrophthalmus | reverse complement strand
GATCGGGCCATCAGTGGGGGGTGTCACAGTTTAAAAGGTAAAAAAAAAAATGCACCACATTTCCATGATAAATGAGCTAAAAGGGCAACAAACGTTCTTTTTCCTCTCCGAGGCACATGTTAGAAGGCTGGATAAAGTTTTTGGAACGCAGCAGCGCAGACGGCAAGCGCCTAGACCCTATAGTTTTTTTTTTAGAGGCCTTTTTGTGGCCCTTTTTTAGCCACTTATTAGGGGTTCAAGCACTTCAGTGCTGAACACCTATTGTAATTGTTAATTTTCCCATGATGCAACATTCAGACATAAAACTGATCGGGCAGACCAAACCGTAAGTCGTGGAGACTTGAAACTTTGGGGGCTGATAGTACTCACACCGCCTACAGCGTCACCAAGGCCCGCCCCGATCGGCCTGACGGGGGCGCTACAGCGGGCAAAAGTACGAAACGGCTCATAACTCATCAACCGTGAGGCGTAGGCTCAAGTGTCTTATATCGCTGGAATCCTTGGCTCGAGGCGGACCAGATGCATGCCTCGGATTTGCTCGTCACCCTGGGAAAATTTTAGGGTATTTGGGGTTTTTCCAAAAACCTACTTTCGCGAACTAGTCCTAGGTTTTTGGCCCGACCGGAACCAAACCAGTGCGGCAAGATTCTCTGGAGTCTGATTGTCAATAATTATCAAAAAAAAGTGTAAATTTCGCTTCACGGTCCCTAAGGGCCGCCAAAATGTTCGAAGTGGGAGGAGCCCATTTTGCTTAATTGGCTATAACTCGTGAACGGAACGAGATTTTTGCACCAAACTCAGCACACGCATGTACGAGCTCATTCTGTGGTCACGTGAAAAAGGGCGCAGCGACTGGCCACCTGGTGGCGCTATAACTGTTAAAAGGGTGTCAAAATGATGTATTTCTATGGAAAAAACACATGAAATGGCTGAAAGCGGCCATCTTGCTGTCTGATTTGCATACAAGCTCACAAAATCGGGCATGCGCATGCGTCACGTGATCCTGAAGAAGCTTGAAAACTTTCATGGACGTCGGGCCATTGGTGGCGCTTTAACTGTCATAAAGGTGAGAAGGCCTCTGTATTACCCTATGCAAAATGACATTTAAATGACTGAAAAATGGGGGGAAAAGAGCAGAGCTTCACCAAATTAGCTGAGCACATGCGCCATATTATTCTAAAGAAGCGTGCAAACTTTTATGGAGATCGGGCCATCAGTGGGGGTGTCACAGTTTAAAAGGTAAAAAAAAAAATGCACCACATTTCCATGATAAATGAGCTAAAAGGGCAACAAACGTTCTTTTTCCTCTCCGAGGCACATGTTAGAAGGCTGGATAAAGTTTTTGGAACGCAGCAGCGCAGACGGCAAGCGCCTAGACCCTATAGTTTTTTTTTTTAGAGGCCTTTTTGTGGCCCTTTTTTAGCCACTTATTAGGGGTTCAAGCACTTCAGTGCTGAACACCTATTGTAATTGTTAATTTTCCCATGATGCAACATTCAGACATAAAACTGATCGGGCAGACCAAACCGTAAGTCGTGGAGACTTGAAACTTTGGGGGCTGATAGTACTCACACCGCCTACAGCGTCACCAAGGCCCGCCCCGATCGGCCTGACGGGGGCGCTACAGCGGGCAAAAGTACGAAACGGCTCATAACTCATCAACCGTGAGGCGTAGGCTCAAGTGTCTTATATCGCTGGAATCCTTGGCTCGAGGCGGACCAGATGCATGCCTCGGATTTGCTCGTCACCCTGGGAAAATTTTAGGGTATTTGGGGTTTTTCCAAAAACCTACTTTCGCGAACTAGTCCTAGGTTTTTGGCCCGACCGGAACCAAACCAGTGCGGCAAGATTCTCTGGAGTCTGATTGTCAATAATTATCAAAAAAAAGTGTAAATTTCGCTTCACGGTCCCTAAGGGCCGCCAAAATGTTCGAAGTGGGAGGAGCCCATTTTGCTTAATTGGCTATAACTCGTGAACGGAACGAGATTTTTGCACCAAACTCAGCACACGCATGTACGAGCTCATTCTGTGGTCACGTGAAAAAGGGCGCAGCGACTGGCCACCTGGTGGCGCTATAACTGTTAAAAGGGTGTCAAAATGATGTATTTCTATGGAAAAAACACATGAAATGGCTGAAAGCGGCCATCTTGCTGTCTGATTTGCATACAAGCTCACAAAATCGGGCATGCGCATGCGTCACGTGATCCTGAAGAAGCTTGAAAACTTTCATGGACGTCGGGCCATTGGTGGCGCTTTAACTGTCATAAAGGTGAGAAGGCCTCTGTATTACCCTATGCAAAATGACATTTAAATGACTGAAAAATGGGGGGAAAAGAGCAGAGCTTCACCAAATTAGCTGAGCACATGCGCCATATTATTCTAAAGAAGCGTGCAAACTTTTATGGAGATCGGGCCATCAGTGGGGGTGTCACAGTTTAAAAGGTAAAAAAAAAAATGCACCACATTTCCATGATAAATGAGCTAAAAGGGCAACAAACGTTCTTTTTCCTCTCCGAGGCACATGTTAGAAGGCTGGATAAAGTTTTTGGAACGCAGCAGCGCAGACGGCAAGCGCCTAGACCCTATAGTTTTTTTTTTAGAGGCCTTTTTGTGGCCCTTTTTTAGCCACTTATTAGGGGTTCAAGCACTTCAGTGCTGAACACCTATTGTAATTGTTAATTTTCCCATGATGCAACATTCAGACATAAAACTGATCGGGCAGACCAAACCGTAAGTCGTGGAGACTTGAAACTTTGGGGGCTGATAGTACTCACACCGCCTACAGCGTCACCAAGGCCCGCCCCGATCGGCCTGACGGGGGCGCTACAGCGGGCAAAAGTACGAAACGGCTCATAACTCATCAACCGTGAGGCGTAGGCTCAAGTGTCTTATATCGCTGGAATCCTTGGCTCGAGGCGGACCAGATGCATGCCTCGGATTTGCTCGTCACCCTGGGAAAATTTTAGGGTATTTGGGGTTTTTCCAAAAACCTACTTTCGCGAACTAGTCCTAGGTTTTTGGCCCGACCGGAACCAAACCAGTGCGGCAAGATTCTCTGGAGTCTGATTGTCAATAATTATCAAAAAAAAGTGTAAATTTCGCTTCACGGTCCCTAAGGGCCGCCAAAATGTTCGAAGTGGGAGGAGCCCATTTTGCTTAATTGGCTATAACTCGTGAACGGAACGAGATTTTTGCACCAAACTCAGCACACGCATGTACGAGCTCATTCTGTGGTCACGTGAAAAAGGGCGCAGCGACTGGCCACCTGGTGGCGCTATAACTGTTAAAAGGGTGTCAAAATGATGTATTTCTATGGAAAAAACACATGAAATGGCTGAAAGCGGCCATCTTGCTGTCTGATTTGCATACAAGCTCACAAAATCGGGCATGCGCATGCGTCACGTGATCCTGAAGAAGCTTGAAAACTTTCATGGACGTCGGGCCATTGGTGGCGCTTTAACTGTCATAAAGGTGAGAAGGCCTCTGTATTACCCTATGCAAAATGACATTTAAATGACTGAAAAATGGGGGGAAAAGAGCAGAGCTTCACCAAATTAGCTGAGCACATGCGCCATATTATTCTAAAGAAGCGTGCAAACTTTTATGGAGATCGGGCCATCAGTGGGGGTGTCACAGTTTAAAAGGTAAAAAAAAAAATGCACCACATTTCCATGATAAATGAGCTAAAAGGGCAACAAACGTTCTTTTTCCTCTCCGAGGCACATGTTAGAAGGCTGGATAAAGTTTTTGGAACGCAGCAGCGCAGACGGCAAGCGCCTAGACCCTATAGTTTTTTTTTTAGAGGCCTTTTTGTGGCCCTTTTTTAGCCACTTATTAGGGGTTCAAGCACTTCAGTGCTGAACACCTATTGTAATTGTTAATTTTCCCATGATGCAACATTCAGACATAAAACTGATCGGGCAGACCAAACCGTAAGTCGTGGAGACTTGAAACTTTGGGGGCTGATAGTACTCACACCGCCTACAGCGTCACCAAGGCCCGCCCCGATCGGCCTGACGGGGGCGCTACAGCGGGCAAAAGTACGAAACGGCTCATAACTCATCAACCGTGAGGCGTAGGCTCAAGTGTCTTATATCGCTGGAATCCTTGGCTCGAGGCGGACCAGATGCATGCCTCGGATTTGCTCGTCACCCTGGGAAAATTTTAGGGTATTTGGGGTTTTTCCAAAAACCTACTTTCGCGAACTAGTCCTAGGTTTTTGGCCCGACCGGAACCAAACCAGTGCGGCAAGATTCTCTGGAGTCTGATTGTCAATAATTATCAAAAAAAAGTGTAAATTTCGCTTCACGGTCCCTAAGGGCCGCCAAAATGTTCGAAGTGGGAGGAGCCCATTTTGCTTAATTGGCTATAACTCGTGAACGGAACGAGATTTTTGCACCAAACTCAGCACACGCATGTACGAGCTCATTCTGTGGTCACGTGAAAAAGGGCGCAGCGACTGGCCACCTGGTGGCGCTATAACTGTTAAAAGGGTGTCAAAATGATGTATTTCTATGGAAAAAACACATGAAATGGCTGAAAGCGGCCATCTTGCTGTCTGATTTGCATACAAGCTCACAAAATCGGGCATGCGCATGCGTCACGTGATCCTGAAGAAGCTTGAAAACTTTCATGGACGTCGGGCCATTGGTGGCGCTTTAACTGTCATAAAGGTGAGAAGGCCTCTGTATTACCCTATGCAAAATGACATTTAAATGACTGAAAAATGGGGGGAAAAGAGCAGAGCTTCACCAAATTAGCTGAGCACATGCGCCATATTATTCTAAAGAAGCGTGCAAACTTTTATGGAGATCGGGCCATCAGTGGGGGTGTCACAGTTTAAAAGGTAAAAAAAAAAATGCACCACATTTCCATGATAAATGAGCTAAAAGGGCAACAAACGTTCTTTTTCCTCTCCGAGGCACATGTTAGAAGGCTGGATAAAGTTTTTGGAACGCAGCAGCGCAGACGGCAAGCGCCTAGACCCTATAGTTTTTTTTTTAGAGGCCTTTTTGTGGCCCTTTTTTAGCCACTTATTAGGGGTTCAAGCACTTCAGTGCTGAACACCTATTGTAATTGTTAATTTTCCCATGATGCAACATTCAGACATAAAACTGATCGGGCAGACCAAACCGTAAGTCGTGGAGACTTGAAACTTTGGGGGCTGATAGTACTCACACCGCCTACAGCGTCACCAAGGCCCGCCCCGATCGGCCTGACGGGGGCGCTACAGCGGGCAAAAGTACGAAACGGCTCATAACTCATCAACCGTGAGGCGTAGGCTCAAGTGTCTTATATCGCTGGAATCCTTGGCTCGAGGCGGACCAGATGCATGCCTCGGATTTGCTCGTCACCCTGGGAAAATTTTAGGGTATTTGGGGTTTTTCCAAAAACCTACTTTCGCGAACTAGTCCTAGGTTTTTGGCCCGACCGGAACCAAACCAGTGCGGCAAGATTCTCTGGAGTCTGATTGTCAATAATTATCAAAAAAAAGTGTAAATTTCGCTTCACGGTCCCTAAGGGCCGCCAAAATGTTCGAAGTGGGAGGAGCCCATTTTGCTTAATTGGCTATAACTCGTGAACGGAACGAGATTTTTGCACCAAACTCAGCACACGCATGTACGAGCTCATTCTGTGGTCACGTGAAAAAGGGCGCAGCGACTGGCCACCTGGTGGCGCTATAACTGTTAAAAGGGTGTCAAAATGATGTATTTCTATGGAAAAAACACATGAAATGGCTGAAAGCGGCCATCTTGCTGTCTGATTTGCATACAAGCTCACAAAATCGGGCATGCGCATGCGTCACGTGATCCTGAAGAAGCTTGAAAACTTTCATGGACGTCGGGCCATTGGTGGCGCTTTAACTGTCATAAAGGTGAGAAGGCCTCTGTATTACCCTATGCAAAATGACATTTAAATGACTGAAAAATGGGGGGAAAAGAGCAGAGCTTCACCAAATTAGCTGAGCACATGCGCCATATTATTCTAAAGAAGCGTGCAAACTTTTATGGAGATCGGGCCATCAGTGGGGGTGTCACAGTTTAAAAGGTAAAAAAAAAAATGCACCACATTTCCATGATAAATGAGCTAAAAGGGCAACAAACGTTCTTTTTCCTCTCCGAGGCACATGTTAGAAGGCTGGATAAAGTTTTTGGAACGCAGCAGCGCAGACGGCAAGCGCCTAGACCCTATAGTTTTTTTTTTAGAGGCCTTTTTGTGGCCCTTTTTTAGCCACTTATTAGGGGTTCAAGCACTTCAGTGCTGAACACCTATTGTAATTGTTAATTTTCCCATGATGCAACATTCAGACATAAAACTGATCGGGCAGACCAAACCGTAAGTCGTGGAGACTTGAAACTTTGGGGGCTGATAGTACTCACACCGCCTACAGCGTCACCAAGGCCCGCCCCGATCGGCCTGACGGGGGCGCTACAGCGGGCAAAAGTACGAAACGGCTCATAACTCATCAACCGTGAGGCGTAGGCTCAAGTGTCTTATATCGCTGGAATCCTTGGCTCGAGGCGGACCAGATGCATGCCTCGGATTTGCTCGTCACCCTGGGAAAATTTTAGGGTATTTGGGGTTTTTCCAAAAACCTACTTTCGCGAACTAGTCCTAGGTTTTTGGCCCGACCGGAACCAAACCAGTGCGGCAAGATTCTCTGGAGTCTGATTGTCAATAATTATCAAAAAAAAGTGTAAATTTCGCTTCACGGTCCCTAAGGGCCGCCAAAATGTTCGAAGTGGGAGGAGCCCATTTTGCTTAATTGGCTATAACTCGTGAACGGAACGAGATTTTTGCACCAAACTCAGCACACGCATGTACGAGCTCATTCTGTGGTCACGTGAAAAAGGGCGCAGCGACTGGCCACCTGGTGGCGCTATAACTGTTAAAAGGGTGTCAAAATGATGTATTTCTATGGAAAAAACACATGAAATGGCTGAAAGCGGCCATCTTGCTGTCTGATTTGCATACAAGCTCACAAAATCGGGCATGCGCATGCGTCACGTGATCCTGAAGAAGCTTGAAAACTTTCATGGACGTCGGGCCATTGGTGGCGCTTTAACTGTCATAAAGGTGAGAAGGCCTCTGTATTACCCTATGCAAAATGACATTTAAATGACTGAAAAATGGGGGGAAAAGAGCAGAGCTTCACCAAATTAGCTGAGCACATGCGCCATATTATTCTAAAGAAGCGTGCAAACTTTTATGGAGATCGGGCCATCAGTGGGGGTGTCACAGTTTAAAAGGTAAAAAAAAAAATGCACCACATTTCCATGATAAATGAGCTAAAAGGGCAACAAACGTTCTTTTTCCTCTCCGAGGCACATGTTAGAAGGCTGGATAAAGTTTTTGGAACGCAGCAGCGCAGACGGCAAGCGCCTAGACCCTATAGTTTTTTTTTTAGAGGCCTTTTTGTGGCCCTTTTTTAGCCACTTATTAGGGGTTCAAGCACTTCAGTGCTGAACACCTATTGTAATTGTTAATTTTCCCATGATGCAACATTCAGACATAAAACTGATCGGGCAGACCAAACCGTAAGTCGTGGAGACTTGAAACTTTGGGGGCTGATAGTACTCACACCGCCTACAGCGTCACCAAGGCCCGCCCCGATCGGCCTGACGGGGGCGCTACAGCGGGCAAAAGTACGAAACGGCTCATAACTCATCAACCGTGAGGCGTAGGCTCAAGTGTCTTATATCGCTGGAATCCTTGGCTCGAGGCGGACCAGATGCATGCCTCGGATTTGCTCGTCACCCTGGGAAAATTTTAGGGTATTTGGGGTTTTTCCAAAAACCTACTTTCGCGAACTAGTCCTAGGTTTTTGGCCCGACCGGAACCAAACCAGTGCGGCAAGATTCTCTGGAGTCTGATTGTCAATAATTATCAAAAAAAAGTGTAAATTTCGCTTCACGGTCCCTAAGGGCCGCCAAAATGTTCGAAGTGGGAGGAGCCCATTTTGCTTAATTGGCTATAACTCGTGAACGGAACGAGATTTTTGCACCAAACTCAGCACACGCATGTACGAGCTCATTCTGTGGTCACGTGAAAAAGGGCGCAGCGACTGGCCACTTGGTGGCGCTATAACTGTTAAAAGGGTGTCAAAATGATGTATTTCTATGGAAAAAACACATGAAATGGCTGAAAGCGGCCATCTTGCTGTCTGATTTGCATACAAGCTCACAAAATCGGGCATGCGCATGCGTCACGTGATCCTGAAGAAGCTTGAAAACTTTCATGGACGTCGGGCCATTGGTGGCGCTTTAACTGTCATAAAGGTGAGAAGGCCTCTGTATTACCCTATGCAAAATGACATTTAAATGACTGAAAAATGGGGGGAAAAGAGCAGAGCTTCACCAAATTAGCTGAGCACATGCGCCATATTATTCTAAAGAAGCGTGCAAACTTTTATGGAGATCGGGCCATCAGTGGGGGTGTCACAGTTTAAAAGGTAAAAAAAAAAATGCACCACATTTCCATGATAAATGAGCTAAAAGGGCAACAAACGTTCTTTTTCCTCTCCGAGGCACATGTTAGAAGGCTGGATAAAGTTTTTGGAACGCAGCAGCGCAGACGGCAAGCGCCTAGACCCTATAGTTTTTTTTTTAGAGGCCTTTTTGTGGCCCTTTTTTAGCCACTTATTAGGGGTTCAAGCACTTCAGTGCTGAACACCTATTGTAATTGTTAATTTTCCCATGATGCAACATTCAGACATAAAACTGATCGGGCAGACCAAACCGTAAGTCGTGGAGACTTGAAACTTTGGGGGCTGATAGTACTCACACCGCCTACAGCGTCACCAAGGCCCGCCCCGATCGGCCTGACGGGGGCGCTACAGCGGGCAAAAGTACGAAACGGCTCATAACTCATCAACCGTGAGGCGTAGGCTCAAGTGTCTTATATCGCTGGAATCCTTGGCTCGAGGCGGACCAGATGCATGCCTCGGATTTGCTCGTCACCCTGGGAAAATTTTAGGGTATTTGGGGTTTTTCCAAAAACCTACTTTCGCGAACTAGTCCTAGGTTTTTGGCCCGACCGGAACCAAACCAGTGCGGCAAGATTCTCTGGAGTCTGATTGTCAATAATTATCAAAAAAAAGTGTAAATTTCGCTTCACGGTCCCTAAGGGCCGCCAAAATGTTCGAAGTGGGAGGAGCCCATTTTGCTTAATTGGCTATAACTCGTGAACGGAACGAGATTTTTGCACCAAACTCAGCACACGCATGTACGAGCTCATTCTGTGGTCACGTGAAAAAGGGCGCAGCGACTGGCCACCTGGTGGCGCTATAACTGTTAAAAGGGTGTCAAAATGATGTATTTCTATGGAAAAAACACATGAAATGGCTGAAAGCGGCCATCTTGCTGTCTGATTTGCATACAAGCTCACAAAATCGGGCATGCGCATGCGTCACGTGATCCTGAAGAAGCTTGAAAACTTTCATGGACGTCGGGCCATTGGTGGCGCTTTAACTGTCATAAAGGTGAGAAGGCCTCTGTATTACCCTATGCAAAATGACATTTAAATGACTGAAAAATGGGGGGAAAAGAGCAGAGCTTCACCAAATTAGCTGAGCACATGCGCCATATTATTCTAAAGAAGCGTGCAAACTTTTATGGAGATCGGGCCATCAGTGGGGGTGTCACAGTTTAAAAGGTAAAAAAAAAAATGCACCACATTTCCATGATAAATGAGCTAAAAGGGCAACAAACGTTCTTTTTCCTCTCCGAGGCACATGTTAGAAGGCTGGATAAAGTTTTTGGAACGCAGCAGCGCAGACGGCAAGCGCCTAGACCCTATAGTTTTTTTTTTAGAGGCCTTTTTGTGGCCCTTTTTTAGCCACTTATTAGGGGTTCAAGCACTTCAGTGCTGAACACCTATTGTAATTGTTAATTTTCCCATGATGCAACATTCAGACATAAAACTGATCGGGCAGACCAAACCGTAAGTCGTGGAGACTTGAAACTTTGGGGGCTGATAGTACTCACACCGCCTACAGCGTCACCAAGGCCCGCCCCGATCGGCCTGACGGGGGCGCTACAGCGGGCAAAAGTACGAAACGGCTCATAACTCATCAACCGTGAGGCGTAGGCTCAAGTGTCTTATATCGCTGGAATCCTTGGCTCGAGGCGGACCAGATGCATGCCTCGGATTTGCTCGTCACCCTGGGAAAATTTTAGGGTATTTGGGGTTTTTCCAAAAACCTACTTTCGCGAACTAGTCCTAGGTTTTTGGCCCGACCGGAACCAAACCAGTGCGGCAAGATTCTCTGGAGTCTGATTGTCAATAATTATCAAAAAAAAGTGTAAATTTCGCTTCACGGTCCCTAAGGGCCGCCAAAATGTTCGAAGTGGGAGGAGCCCATTTTGCTTAATTGGCTATAACTCGTGAACGGAACGAGATTTTTGCACCAAACTCAGCACACGCATGTACGAGCTCATTCTGTGGTCACGTGAAAAAGGGCGCAGCGACT
Source organism: Scardinius erythrophthalmus (assembly GCF_964197995.2). NCBI lineage: Eukaryota > Metazoa > Chordata > Actinopteri > Cypriniformes > Leuciscidae > Scardinius > Scardinius erythrophthalmus. Next base: position 184,220 of record NW_028296476.1, on the reverse strand, counting down.
GGCCACCTGGTGGCGCTATAACTGTTAAAAGGGTGTCAAAATGATGTATTTCTATGGAAAAAACACATGAAATGGCTGAAAGCGGCCATCTTGCTGTCTGATTTGCATACAAGCTCACAAAATCGGGCATGCGCATGCGTCACGTGATCCTGAAGAAGCTTGAAAACTTTCATGGACGTCGGGCCATTGGTGGCGCTTTAACTGTCATAAAGGTGAGAAGGCCTCTGTATTACCCTATGCAAAATGACATTTAAATGACTGAAAAATGGGGGGAAAAGAGCAGAGCTTCACCAAATTAGCTGAGCACATGCGCCATATTATTCTAAAGAAGCGTGCAAACTTTTATGGAGATCGGGCCATCAGTGGGGGTGTCACAGTTTAAAAGGTAAAAAAAAAAATGCACCACATTTCCATGATAAATGAGCTAAAAGGGCAACAAACGTTCTTTTTCCTCTCCGAGGCACATGTTAGAAGGCTGGATAAAGTTTTTGGAACGCAGCAGCGCAGACGGCAAGCGCCTAGACCCTATAGTTTTTTTTTTAGAGGCCTTTTTGTGGCCCTTTTTTAGCCACTTATTAGGGGTTCAAGCACTTCAGTGCTGAACACCTATTGTAATTGTTAATTTTCCCATGATGCAACATTCAGACATAAAACTGATCGGGCAGACCAAACCGTAAGTCGTGGAGACTTGAAACTTTGGGGGCTGATAGTACTCACACCGCCTACAGCGTCACCAAGGCCCGCCCCGATCGGCCTGACGGGGGCGCTACAGCGGGCAAAAGTACGAAACGGCTCATAACTCATCAACCGTGAGGCGTAGGCTCAAGTGTCTTATATCGCTGGAATCCTTGGCTCGAGGCGGACCAGATGCATGCCTCGGATTTGCTCGTCACCCTGGGAAAATTTTAGGGTATTTGGGGTTTTTCCAAAAACCTACTTTCGCGAACTAGTCCTAGGTTTTTGGCCCGACCGGAACCAAACCAGTGCGGCAAGATTCTCTGGAGTCTGATTGTCAATAATTATCAAAAAAAAGTGTAAATTTCGCTTCACGGTCCCTAAGGGCCGCCAAAATGTTCGAAGTGGGAGGAGCCCATTTTGCTTAATTGGCTATAACTCGTGAACGGAACGAGATTTTTGCACCAAACTCAGCACACGCATGTACGAGCTCATTCTGTGGTCACGTGAAAAAGGGCGCAGCGACTGGCCACTTGGTGGCGCTATAACTGTTAAAAGGGTGTCAAAATGATGTATTTCTATGGAAAAAACACATGAAATGGCTGAAAGCGGCCATCTTGCTGTCTGATTTGCATACAAGCTCACAAAATCGGGCATGCGCATGCGTCACGTGATCCTGAAGAAGCTTGAAAACTTTCATGGACGTCGGGCCATTGGTGGCGCTTTAACTGTCATAAAGGTGAGAAGGCCTCTGTATTACCCTATGCAAAATGACATTTAAATGACTGAAAAATGGGGGGAAAAGAGCAGAGCTTCACCAAATTAGCTGAGCACATGCGCCATATTATTCTAAAGAAGCGTGCAAACTTTTATGGAGATCGGGCCATCAGTGGGGGTGTCACAGTTTAAAAGGTAAAAAAAAAAATGCACCACATTTCCATGATAAATGAGCTAAAAGGGCAACAAACGTTCTTTTTCCTCTCCGAGGCACATGTTAGAAGGCTGGATAAAGTTTTTGGAACGCAGCAGCGCAGACGGCAAGCGCCTAGACCCTATAGTTTTTTTTTTAGAGGCCTTTTTGTGGCCCTTTTTTAGCCACTTATTAGGGGTTCAAGCACTTCAGTGCTGAACACCTATTGTAATTGTTAATTTTCCCATGATGCAACATTCAGACATAAAACTGATCGGGCAGACCAAACCGTAAGTCGTGGAGACTTGAAACTTTGGGGGCTGATAGTACTCACACCGCCTACAGCGTCACCAAGGCCCGCCCCGATCGGCCTGACGGGGGCGCTACAGCGGGCAAAAGTACGAAACGGCTCATAACTCATCAACCGTGAGGCGTAGGCTCAAGTGTCTTATATCGCTGGAATCCTTGGCTCGAGGCGGACCAGATGCATGCCTCGGATTTGCTCGTCACCCTGGGAAAATTTTAGGGTATTTGGGGTTTTTCCAAAAACCTACTTTCGCGAACTAGTCCTAGGTTTTTGGCCCGACCGGAACCAAACCAGTGCGGCAAGATTCTCTGGAGTCTGATTGTCAATAATTATCAAAAAAAAGTGTAAATTTCGCTTCACGGTCCCTAAGGGCCGCCAAAATGTTCGAAGTGGGAGGAGCCCATTTTGCTTAATTGGCTATAACTCGTGAACGGAACGAGATTTTTGCACCAAACTCAGCACACGCATGTACGAGCTCATTCTGTGGTCACGTGAAAAAGGGCGCAGCGACTGGCCACCTGGTGGCGCTATAACTGTTAAAAGGGTGTCAAAATGATGTATTTCTATGGAAAAAACACATGAAATGGCTGAAAGCGGCCATCTTGCTGTCTGATTTGCATACAAGCTCACAAAATCGGGCATGCGCATGCGTCACGTGATCCTGAAGAAGCTTGAAAACTTTCATGGACGTCGGGCCATTGGTGGCGCTTTAACTGTCATAAAGGTGAGAAGGCCTCTGTATTACCCTATGCAAAATGACATTTAAATGACTGAAAAATGGGGGGAAAAGAGCAGAGCTTCACCAAATTAGCTGAGCACATGCGCCATATTATTCTAAAGAAGCGTGCAAACTTTTATGGAGATCGGGCCATCAGTGGGGGTGTCACAGTTTAAAAGGTAAAAAAAAAAATGCACCACATTTCCATGATAAATGAGCTAAAAGGGCAACAAACGTTCTTTTTCCTCTCCGAGGCACATGTTAGAAGGCTGGATAAAGTTTTTGGAACGCAGCAGCGCAGACGGCAAGCGCCTAGACCCTATAGTTTTTTTTTTAGAGGCCTTTTTGTGGCCCTTTTTTAGCCACTTATTAGGGGTTCAAGCACTTCAGTGCTGAACACCTATTGTAATTGTTAATTTTCCCATGATGCAACATTCAGACATAAAACTGATCGGGCAGACCAAACCGTAAGTCGTGGAGACTTGAAACTTTGGGGGCTGATAGTACTCACACCGCCTACAGCGTCACCAAGGCCCGCCCCGATCGGCCTGACGGGGGCGCTACAGCGGGCAAAAGTACGAAACGGCTCATAACTCATCAACCGTGAGGCGTAGGCTCAAGTGTCTTATATCGCTGGAATCCTTGGCTCGAGGCGGACCAGATGCATGCCTCGGATTTGCTCGTCACCCTGGGAAAATTTTAGGGTATTTGGGGTTTTTCCAAAAACCTACTTTCGCGAACTAGTCCTAGGTTTTTGGCCCGACCGGAACCAAACCAGTGCGGCAAGATTCTCTGGAGTCTGTTTGTCAATAATTATCAAAAAAAAGTGTAAATTTCGCTTCACGGTCCCTAAGGGCCGCCAAAATGTTCGAAGTGGGAGGAGCCCATTTTGCTTAATTGGCTATAACTCGTGAACGGAACGAGATTTTTGCACCAAACTCAGCACACGCATGTACGAGCTCATTCTGTGGTCACGTGAAAAAGGGCGCAGCGACTGGCCACCTGGTGGCGCTATAACTGTTAAAAGGGTGTCAAAATGATGTATTTCTATGGAAAAAACACATGAAATGGCTGAAAGCGGCCATCTTGCTGTCTGATTTGCATACAAGCTCACAAAATCGGGCATGCGCATGCGTCACGTGATCCTGAAGAAGCTTGAAAACTTTCATGGACGTCGGGCCATTGGTGGCGCTTTAACTGTCATAAAGGTGAGAAGGCCTCTGTATTACCCTATGCAAAATGACATTTAAATGACTGAAAAATGGGGGGAAAAGAGCAGAGCTTCACCAAATTAGCTGAGCACATGCGCCATATTATTCTAAAGAAGCGTGCAAACTTTTATGGAGATCGGGCCATCAGTGGGGGTGTCACAGTTTAAAAGGTAAAAAAAAAAATGCACCACATTTCCATGATAAATGAGCTAAAAGGGCAACAAACGTTCTTTTTCCTCTCCGAGGCACATGTTAGAAGGCTGGATAAAGTTTTTGGAACGCAGCAGCGCAGACGGCAAGCGCCTAGACCCTATAGTTTTTTTTTTTAGAGGCCTTTTTGTGGCCCTTTTTTAGCCACTTATTAGGGGTTCAAGCACTTCAGTGCTGAACACCTATTGTAATTGTTAATTTTCCCATGATGCAACATTCAGACATAAAACTGATCGGGCAGACCAAACCGTAAGTCGTGGAGACTTGAAACTTTGGGGGCTGATAGTACTCACACCGCCTACAGCGTCACCAAGGCCCGCCCCGATCGGCCTGACGGGGGCGCTACAGCGGGCAAAAGTACGAAACGGCTCATAACTCATCAACCGTGAGGCGTAGGCTCAAGTGTCTTATATCGCTGGAATCCTTGGCTCGAGGCGGACCAGATGCATGCCTCGGATTTGCTCGTCACCCTGGGAAAATTTTAGGGTATTTGGGGTTTTTCCAAAAACCTACTTTCGCGAACTAGTCCTAGGTTTTTGGCCCGACCGGAACCAAACCAGTGCGGCAAGATTCTCTGGAGTCTGATTGTCAATAATTATCAAAAAAAAGTGTAAATTTCGCTTCACGGTCCCTAAGGGCCGCCAAAATGTTCGAAGTGGGAGGAGCCCATTTTGCTTAATTGGCTATAACTCGTGAACGGAACGAGATTTTTGCACCAAACTCAGCACACGCATGTACGAGCTCATTCTGTGGTCACGTGAAAAAGGGCGCAGCGACTGGCCACCTGGTGGCGCTATAACTGTTAAAAGGGTGTCAAAATGATGTATTTCTATGGAAAAAACACATGAAATGGCTGAAAGCGGCCATCTTGCTGTCTGATTTGCATACAAGCTCACAAAATCGGGCATGCGCATGCGTCACGTGATCCTGAAGAAGCTTGAAAACTTTCATGGACGTCGGGCCATTGGTGGCGCTTTAACTGTCATAAAGGTGAGAAGGCCTCTGTATTACCCTATGCAAAATGACATTTAAATGACTGAAAAATGGGGGGAAAAGAGCAGAGCTTCACCAAATTAGCTGAGCACATGCGCCATATTATTCTAAAGAAGCGTGCAAACTTTTATGGAGATCGGGCCATCAGTGGGGGTGTCACAGTTTAAAAGGTAAAAAAAAAAATGCACCACATTTCCATGATAAATGAGCTAAAAGGGCAACAAACGTTCTTTTTCCTCTCCGAGGCACATGTTAGAAGGCTGGATAAAGTTTTTGGAACGCAGCAGCGCAGACGGCAAGCGCCTAGACCCTATAGTTTTTTTTTTAGAGGCCTTTTTGTGGCCCTTTTTTAGCCACTTATTAGGGGTTCAAGCACTTCAGTGCTGAACACCTATTGTAATTGTTAATTTTCCCATGATGCAACATTCAGACATAAAACTGATCGGGCAGACCAAACCGTAAGTCGTGGAGACTTGAAACTTTGGGGGCTGATAGTACTCACACCGCCTACAGCGTCACCAAGGCCCGCCCCGATCGGCCTGACGGGGGCGCTACAGCGGGCAAAAGTACGAAACGGCTCATAACTCATCAACCGTGAGGCGTAGGCTCAAGTGTCTTATATCGCTGGAATCCTTGGCTCGAGGCGGACCAGATGCATGCCTCGGATTTGCTCGTCACCCTGGGAAAATTTTAGGGTATTTGGGGTTTTTCCAAAAACCTACTTTCGCGAACTAGTCCTAGGTTTTTGGCCCGACCGGAACCAAACCAGTGCGGCAAGATTCTCTGGAGTCTGATTGTCAATAATTATCAAAAAAAAGTGTAAATTTCGCTTCACGGTCCCTAAGGGCCGCCAAAATGTTCGAAGTGGGAGGAGCCCATTTTGCTTAATTGGCTATAACTCGTGAACGGAACGAGATTTTTGCACCAAACTCAGCACACGCATGTACGAGCTCATTCTGTGGTCACGTGAAAAAGGGCGCAGCGACTGGCCACCTGGTGGCGCTATAACTGTTAAAAGGGTGTCAAAATGATGTATTTCTATGGAAAAAACACATGAAATGGCTGAAAGCGGCCATCTTGCTGTCTGATTTGCATACAAGCTCACAAAATCGGGCATGCGCATGCGTCACGTGATCCTGAAGAAGCTTGAAAACTTTCATGGACGTCGGGCCATTGGTGGCGCTTTAACTGTCATAAAGGTGAGAAGGCCTCTGTATTACCCTATGCAAAATGACATTTAAATGACTGAAAAATGGGGGGAAAAGAGCAGAGCTTCACCAAATTAGCTGAGCACATGCGCCATATTATTCTAAAGAAGCGTGCAAACTTTTATGGAGATCGGGCCATCAGTGGGGGTGTCACAGTTTAAAAGGTAAAAAAAAAAATGCACCACATTTCCATGATAAATGAGCTAAAAGGGCAACAAACGTTCTTTTTCCTCTCCGAGGCACATGTTAGAAGGCTGGATAAAGTTTTTGGAACGCAGCAGCGCAGACGGCAAGCGCCTAGACCCTATAGTTTTTTTTTTAGAGGCCTTTTTGTGGCCCTTTTTTAGCCACTTATTAGGGGTTCAAGCACTTCAGTGCTGAACACCTATTGTAATTGTTAATTTTCCCATGATGCAACATTCAGACATAAAACTGATCGGGCAGACCAAACCGTAAGTCGTGGAGACTTGAAACTTTGGGGGCTGATAGTACTCACACCGCCTACAGCGTCACCAAGGCCCGCCCCGATCGGCCTGACGGGGGCGCTACAGCGGGCAAAAGTACGAAACGGCTCATAACTCATCAACCGTGAGGCGTAGGCTCAAGTGTCTTATATCGCTGGAATCCTTGGCTCGAGGCGGACCAGATGCATGCCTCGGATTTGCTCGTCACCCTGGGAAAATTTTAGGGTATTTGGGGTTTTTCCAAAAACCTACTTTCGCGAACTAGTCCTAGGTTTTTGGCCCGACCGGAACCAAACCAGTGCGGCAAGATTCTCTGGAGTCTGTTTGTCAATAATTATCAAAAAAAAGTGTAAATTTCGCTTCACGGTCCCTAAGGGCCGCCAAAATGTTCGAAGTGGGAGGAGCCCATTTTGCTTAATTGGCTATAACTCGTGAACGGAACGAGATTTTTGCACCAAACTCAGCACACGCATGTACGAGCTCATTCTGTGGTCACGTGAAAAAGGGCGCAGCGACTGGCCACCTGGTGGCGCTATAACTGTTAAAAGGGTGTCAAAATGATGTATTTCTATGGAAAAAACACATGAAATGGCTGAAAGCGGCCATCTTGCTGTCTGATTTGCATACAAGCTCACAAAATCGGGCATGCGCATGCGTCACGTGATCCTGAAGAAGCTTGAAAACTTTCATGGACGTCGGGCCATTGGTGGCGCTTTAACTGTCATAAAGGTGAGAAGGCCTCTGTATTACCCTATGCAAAATGACATTTAAATGACTGAAAAATGGGGGGAAAAGAGCAGAGCTTCACCAAATTAGCTGAGCACATGCGCCATATTATTCTAAAGAAGCGTGCAAACTTTTATGGAGATCGGGCCATCAGTGGGGGTGTCACAGTTTAAAAGGTAAAAAAAAAAATGCACCACATTTCCATGATAAATGAGCTAAAAGGGCAACAAACGTTCTTTTTCCTCTCCGAGGCACATGTTAGAAGGCTGGATAAAGTTTTTGGAACGCAGCAGCGCAGACGGCAAGCGCCTAGACCCTATAGTTTTTTTTTTTAGAGGCCTTTTTGTGGCCCTTTTTTAGCCACTTATTAGGGGTTCAAGCACTTCAGTGCTGAACACCTATTGTAATTGTTAATTTTCCCATGATGCAACATTCAGACATAAAACTGATCGGGCAGACCAAACCGTAAGTCGTGGAGACTTGAAACTTTGGGGGCTGATAGTACTCACACCGCCTACAGCGTCACCAAGGCCCGCCCCGATCGGCCTGACGGGGGCGCTACAGCGGGCAAAAGTACGAAACGGCTCATAACTCATCAACCGTGAGGCGTAGGCTCAAGTGTCTTATATCGCTGGAATCCTTGGCTCGAGGCGGACCAGATGCATGCCTCGGATTTGCTCGTCACCCTGGGAAAATTTTAGGGTATTTGGGGTTTTTCCAAAAACCTACTTTCGCGAACTAGTCCTAGGTTTTTGGCCCGACCGGAACCAAACCAGTGCGGCAAGATTCTCTGGAGTCTGATTGTCAATAATTATCAAAAAAAAGTGTAAATTTCGCTTCACGGTCCCTAAGGGCCGCCAAAATGTTCGAAGTGGGAGGAGCCCATTTTGCTTAATTGGCTATAACTCGTGAACGGAACGAGATTTTTGCACCAAACTCAGCACACGCATGTACGAGCTCATTCTGTGGTCACGTGAAAAAGGGCGCAGCGACTGGCCACCTGGTGGCGCTATAACTGTTAAAAGGGTGTCAAAATGATGTATTTCTATGGAAAAAACACATGAAATGGCTGAAAGCGGCCATCTTGCTGTCTGATTTGCATACAAGCTCACAAAATCGGGCATGCGCATGCGTCACGTGATCCTGAAGAAGCTTGAAAACTTTCATGGACGTCGGGCCATTGGTGGCGCTTTAACTGTCATAAAGGTGAGAAGGCCTCTGTATTACCCTATGCAAAATGACATTTAAATGACTGAAAAATGGGGGGAAAAGAGCAGAGCTTCACCAAATTAGCTGAGCACATGCGCCATATTATTCTAAAGAAGCGTGCAAACTTTTATGGAGATCGGGCCATCAGTGGGGGTGTCACAGTTTAAAAGGTAAAAAAAAAAATGCACCACATTTCCATGATAAATGAGCTAAAAGGGCAACAAACGTTCTTTTTCCTCTCCGAGGCACATGTTAGAAGGCTGGATAAAGTTTTTGGAACGCAGCAGCGCAGACGGCAAGCGCCTAGACCCTATAGTTTTTTTTTTAGAGGCCTTTTTGTGGCCCTTTTTTAGCCACTTATTAGGGGTTCAAGCACTTCAGTGCTGAACACCTATTGTAATTGTTAATTTTCCCATGATGCAACATTCAGACATAAAACTGATCGGGCAGACCAAACCGTAAGTCGTGGAGACTTGAAACTTTGGGGGCTGATAGTACTCACACCGCCTACAGCGTCACCAAGGCCCGCCCCGATCGGCCTGACGGGGGCGCTACAGCGGGCAAAAGTACGAAACGGCTCATAACTCAACAACCGTGAGGCGTAGGCTCAAGTGTCTTATATCGCTGGAATCCTTGGCTCGAGGCGGACCAGATGCATGCCTCGGATTTGCTCGTCACCCTGGGAAAATTTTAGGGTATTTGGGGTTTTTCCAAAAACCTACTTTCGCGAACTAGTCCTAGGTTTTTGGCCCGACCGGAACCAAACCAGTGCGGCAAGATTCTCTGGAGTCTGATTGTCAATAATTATCAAAAAAAAGTGTAAATTTCGCTTCACGGTCCCTAAGGGCCGCCAAAATGTTCGAAGTGGGAGGAGCCCATTTTGCTTAATTGGCTATAACTCGTGAACGGAACGAGATTTTTGCACCAAACTCAGCACACGCATGTACGAGCTCATTCTGTGGTCACGTGAAAAAGGGCGCAGCGACTGGCCACTTGGTGGCGCTATAACTGTTAAAAGGGTGTCAAAATGATGTATTTCTATGGAAAAAACACATGAAATGGCTGAAAGCGGCCATCTTGCTGTCTGATTTGCATACAAGCTCACAAAATCGGGCATGCGCATGCGTCACGTGATCCTGAAGAAGCTTGAAAACTTTCATGGACGTCGGGCCATTGGTGGCGCTTTAACTGTCATAAAGGTGAGAAGGCCTCTGTATTACCCTATGCAAAATGACATTTAAATGACTGAAAAATGGGGGGAAAAGAGCAGAGCTTCACCAAATTAGCTGAGCACATGCGCCATATTATTCTAAAGAAGCGTGCAAACTTTTATGGAGATCGGGCCATCAGTGGGGGTGTCACAGTTTAAAAGGTAAAAAAAAAAATGCACCACATTTCCATGATAAATGAGCTAAAAGGGCAACAAACGTTCTTTTTCCTCTCCGAGGCACATGTTAGAAGGCTGGATAAAGTTTTTGGAACGCAGCAGCGCAGACGGCAAGCGCCTAGACCCTATAGTTTTTTTTTTAGAGGCCTTTTTGTGGCCCTTTTTTAGCCACTTATTAGGGGTTCAAGCACTTCAGTGCTGAACACCTATTGTAATTGTTAATTTTCCCATGATGCAACATTCAGACATAAAACTGATCGGGCAGACCAAACCGTAAGTCGTGGAGACTTGAAACTTTGGGGGCTGATAGTACTCACACCGCCTACAGCGTCACCAAGGCCCGCCCCGATCGGCCTGACGGGGGCGCTACAGCGGGCAAAAGTACGAAACGGCTCATAACTCATCAACCGTGAGGCGTAGGCTCAAGTGTCTTATATCGCTGGAATCCTTGGCTCGAGGCGGACCAGATGCATGCCTCGGATTTGCTCGTCACCCTGGGAAAATTTTAGGGTATTTGGGGTTTTTCCAAAAACCTACTTTCGCGAACTAGTCCTAGGTTTTTGGCCCGACCGGAACCAAACCAGTGCGGCAAGATTCTCTGGAGTCTGATTGTCAATAATTATCAAAAAAAAGTGTAAATTTCGCTTCACGGTCCCTAAGGGCCGCCAAAATGTTCGAAGTGGGAGGAGCCCATTTTGCTTAATTGGCTATAACTCGTGAACGGAACGAGATTTTTGCACCAAACTCAGCACACGCATGTACGAGCTCATTCTGTGGTCACGTGAAAAAGGGCGCAGCGACTGGCCACCTGGTGGCGCTATAACTGTTAAAAGGGTGTCAAAATGATGTATTTCTATGGAAAAAACACATGAAATGGCTGAAAGCGGCCATCTTGCTGTCTGATTTGCATACAAGCTCACAAAATCGGGCATGCGCATGCGTCACGTGATCCTGAAGAAGCTTGAAAACTTTCATGGACGTCGGGCCATTGGTGGCGCTTTAACTGTCATAAAGGTGAGAAGGCCTCTGTATTACCCTATGCAAAATGACATTTAAATGACTGAAAAATGGGGGGAAAAGAGCAGAGCTTCACCAAATTAGCTGAGCACATGCGCCATATTATTCTAAAGAAGCGTGCAAACTTTTATGGAGATCGGGCCATCAGTGGGGGTGTCACAGTTTAAAAGGTAAAAAAAAAAATGCACCACATTTCCATGATAAATGAGCTAAAAGGGCAACAAACGTTCTTTTTCCTCTCCGAGGCACATGTTAGAAGGCTGGATAAAGTTTTTGGAACGCAGCAGCGCAGACGGCAAGCGCCTAGACCCTATAGTTTTTTTTTTAGAGGCCTTTTTGTGGCCCTTTTTTAGCCACTTATTAGGGGTTCAAGCACTTCAGTGCTGAACACCTATTGTAATTGTTAATTTTCCCATGATGCAACATTCAGACATAAAACTGATCGGGCAGACCAAACCGTAAGTCGTGGAGACTTGAAACTTTGGGGGCTGATAGTACTCACACCGCCTACAGCGTCACCAAGGCCCGCCCCGATCGGCCTGACGGGGGTGCTACAGCGGGCAAAAGTACGAAACGGCTCATAACTCATCAACCGTGAGGCGTAGGCTCAAGTGTCTTATATCGCTGGAATCCTTGGCTCGAGGCGGACCAGATGCATGCCTCGGATTTGCTCGTCACCCTGGGAAAATTTTAGGGTATTTGGGGTTTTTCCAAAAACCTACTTTCGCGAACTAGTCCTAGGTTTTTGGCCCGACCGGAACCAAACCAGTGCGGCAAGATTCTCTGGAGTCTGATTGTCAATAATTATCAAAAAAAAGTGTAAATTTCGCTTCACGGTCCCTAAGGGCCGCCAAAATGTTCGAAGTGGGAGGAGCCCATTTTGCTTAATTGGCTATAACTCGTGAACGGAACGAGATTTTTGCACCAAACTCAGCACACGCATGTACGAGCTCATTCTGTGGTCACGTGAAAAAGGGCGCAGCGACTGGCCACCTGGTGGCGCTATAACTGTTAAAAGGGTGTCAAAATGATGTATTTCTATGGAAAAAACACATGAAATGGCTGAAAGCGGCCATCTTGCTGTCTGATTTGCATACAAGCTCACAAAATCGGGCATGCGCATGCGTCACGTGATCCTGAAGAAGCTTGAAAACTTTCATGGACGTCGGGCCATTGGTGGCGCTTTAACTGTCATAAAGGTGAGAAGGCCTCTGTATTACCCTATGCAAAATGACATTTAAATGACTGAAAAATGGGGGGAAAAGAGCAGAGCTTCACCAAATTAGCTGAGCACATGCGCCATATTATTCTAAAGAAGCGTGCAAACTTTTATGGAGATCGGGCCATCAGTGGGGGTGTCACAGTTTAAAAGGTAAAAAAAAAAATGCACCACATTTCCATGATAAATGAGCTAAAAGGGCAACAAACGTTCTTTTTCCTCTCCGAGGCACATGTTAGAAGGCTGGATAAAGTTTTTGGAACGCAGCAGCGCAGACGGCAAGCGCCTAGACCCTATAGTTTTTTTTTTAGAGGCCTTTTTGTGGCCCTTTTTTAGCCACTTATTAGGGGTTCAAGCACTTCAGTGCTGAACACCTATTGTAATTGTTAATTTTCCCATGATGCAACATTCAGACATAAAACTGATCGGGCAGACCAAACCGTAAGTCGTGGAGACTTGAAACTTTGGGGGCTGATAGTACTCACACCGCCTACAGCGTCACCAAGGCCCGCCCCGATCGGCCTGACGGGGGCGCTACAGCGGGCAAAAGTACGAAACGGCTCATAACTCATCAACCGTGAGGCGTAGGCTCAAGTGTCTTATATCGCTGGAATCCTTGGCTCGAGGCGGACCAGATGCATGCCTCGGATTTGCTCGTCACCCTGGGAAAATTTTAGGGTATTTGGGGTTTTTCCAAAAACCTACTTTCGCGAACTAGTCCTAGGTTTTTGGCCCGACCGGAACCAAACCAGTGCGGCAAGATTCTCTGGAGTCTGATTGTCAATAATTATCAAAAAAAAGTGTAAATTTCGCTTCACGGTCCCTAAGGGCCGCCAAAATGTTCGAAGTGGGAGGAGCCCATTTTGCTTAATTGGCTATAACTCGTGAACGGAACGAGATTTTTGCACCAAACTCAGCACACGCATGTACGAGCTCATTCTGTGGTCACGTGAAAAAGGGCGCAGCGACTGGCCACTTGGTGGCGCTATAACTGTTAAAAGGGTGTCAAAATGATGTATTTCTATGGAAAAAACACATGAAATGGCTGAAAGCGGCCATCTTGCTGTCTGATTTGCATACAAGCTCACAAAATCGGGCATGCGCATGCGTCACGTGATCCTGAAGAAGCTTGAAAACTTTCATGGACGTCGGGCCATTGGTGGCGCTTTAACTGTCATAAAGGTGAGAAGGCCTCTGTATTACCCTATGCAAAATGACATTTAAATGACTGAAAAATGGGGGGAAAAGAGCAGAGCTTCACCAAATTAGCTGAGCACATGCGCCATATTATTCTAAAGAAGCGTGCAAACTTTTATGGAGATCGGGCCATCAGTGGGGGTGTCACAGTTTAAAAGGTAAAAAAAAAAATGCACCACATTTCCATGATAAATGAGCTAAAAGGGCAACAAACGTTCTTTTTCCTCTCCGAGGCACATGTTAGAAGGCTGGATAAAGTTTTTGGAACGCAGCAGCGCAGACGGCAAGCGCCTAGACCCTATAGTTTTTTTTTTAGAGGCCTTTTTGTGGCCCTTTTTTAGCCACTTATTAGGGGTTCAAGCACTTCAGTGCTGAACACCTATTGTAATTGTTAATTTTCCCATGATGCAACATTCAGACATAAAACTGATCGGGCAGACCAAACCGTAAGTCGTGGAGACTTGAAACTTTGGGGGCTGATAGTACTCACACCGCCTACAGCGTCACCAAGGCCCGCCCCGATCGGCCTGACGGGGGCGCTACAGCGGGCAAAAGTACGAAACGGCTCATAACTCATCAACCGTGAGGCGTAGGCTCAAGTGTCTTATATCGCTGGAATCCTTGGCTCGAGGCGGACCAGATGCATGCCTCGGATTTGCTCGTCACCCTGGGAAAATTTTAGGGTATTTGGGGTTTTTCCAAAAACCTACTTTCGCGAACTAGTCCTAGGTTTTTGGCCCGACCGGAACCAAACCAGTGCGGCAAGATTCTCTGGAGTCTGATTGTCAATAATTATCAAAAAAAAGTGTAAATTTCGCTTCACGGTCCCTAAGGGCCGCCAAAATGTTCGAAGTGGGAGGAGCCCATTTTGCTTAATTGGCTATAACTCGTGAACGGAACGAGATTTTTGCACCAAACTCAGCACACGCATGTACGAGCTCATTCTGTGGTCACGTGAAAAAGGGCGCAGCGACTGGCCACCTGGTGGCGCTATAACTGTTAAAAGGGTGTCAAAATGATGTATTTCTATGGAAAAAACACATGAAATGGCTGAAAGCGGCCATCTTGCTGTCTGATTTGCATACAAGCTCACAAAATCGGGCATGCGCATGCGTCACGTGATCCTGAAGAAGCTTGAAAACTTTCATGGACGTCGGGCCATTGGTGGCGCTTTAACTGTCATAAAGGTGAGAAGGCCTCTGTATTACCCTATGCAAAATGACATTTAAATGACTGAAAAATGGGGGGAAAAGAGCAGAGCTTCACCAAATTAGCTGAGCACATGCGCCATATTATTCTAAAGAAGCGTGCAAACTTTTATGGAGATCGGGCCATCAGTGGGGGTGTCACAGTTTAAAAGGTAAAAAAAAAAATGCACCACATTTCCATGATAAATGAGCTAAAAGGGCAACAAACGTTCTTTTTCCTCTCCGAGGCACATGTTAGAAGGCTGGATAAAGTTTTTGGAACGCAGCAGCGCAGACGGCAAGCGCCTAGACCCTATAGTTTTTTTTTTAGAGGCCTTTTTGTGGCCCTTTTTTAGCCACTTATTAGGGGTTCAAGCACTTCAGTGCTGAACACCTATTGTAATTGTTAATTTTCCCATGATGCAACATTCAGACATAAAACTGATCGGGCAGACCAAACCGTAAGTCGTGGAGACTTGAAACTTTGGGGGCTGATAGTACTCACACCGCCTACAGCGTCACCAAGGCCCGCCCCGATCGGCCTGACGGGGGCGCTACAGCGGGCAAAAGTACGAAACGGCTCATAACTCATCAACCGTGAGGCGTAGGCTCAAGTGTCTTATATCGCTGGAATCCTTGGCTCGAGGCGGACCAGATGCATGCCTCGGATTTGCTCGTCACCCTGGGAAAATTTTAGGGTATTTGGGGTTTTTCCAAAAACCTACTTTCGCGAACTAGTCCTAGGTTTTTGGCCCGACCGGAACCAAACCAGTGCGGCAAGATTCTCTGGAGTCTGATTGTCAATAATTATCAAAAAAAAGTGTAAATTTCGCTTCACGGTCCCTAAGGGCCGCCAAAATGTTCGAAGTGGGAGGAGCCCATTTTGCTTAATTGGCTATAACTCGTGAACGGAACGAGATTTTTGCACCAAACTCAGCACACGCATGTACGAGCTCATTCTGTGGTCACGTGAAAAAGGGCGCAGCGACTGGCCACCTGGTGGCGCTATAACTGTTAAAAGGGTGTCAAAATGATGTATTTCTATGGAAAAAACACATGAAATGGCTGAAAGCGGCCATCTTGCTGTCTGATTTGCATACAAGCTCACAAAATCGGGCATGCGCATGCGTCACGTGATCCTGAAGAAGCTTGAAAACTTTCATGGACGTCGGGCCATTGGTGGCGCTTTAACTGTCATAAAGGTGAGAAGGCCTCTGTATTACCCTATGCAAAATGACATTTAAATGACTGAAAAATGGGGGGAAAAGAGCAGAGCTTCACCAAATTAGCTGAGCACATGCGCCATATTATTCTAAAGAAGCGTGCAAACTTTTATGGAGATCGGGCCATCAGTGGGGGTGTCACAGTTTAAAAGGTAAAAAAAAAAATGCACCACATTTCCATGATAAATGAGCTAAAAGGGCAACAAACGTTCTTTTTCCTCTCCGAGGCACATGTTAGAAGGCTGGATAAAGTTTTTGGAACGCAGCAGCGCAGACGGCAAGCGCCTAGACCCTATAGTTTTTTTTTTAGAGGCCTTTTTGTGGCCCTTTTTTAGCCACTTATTAGGGGTTCAAGCACTTCAGTGCTGAACACCTATTGTAATTGTTAATTTTCCCATGATGCAACATTCAGACATAAAACTGATCGGGCAGACCAAACCGTAAGTCGTGGAGACTTGAAACTTTGGGGGCTGATAGTACTCACACCGCCTACAGCGTCACCAAGGCCCGCCCCGATCGGCCTGACGGGGGCGCTACAGCGGGCAAAAGTACGAAACGGCTCATAACTCATCAACCGTGAGGCGTAGGCTCAAGTGTCTTATATCGCTGGAATCCTTGGCTCGAGGCGGACCAGATGCATGCCTCGGATTTGCTCGTCACCCTGGGAAAATTTTAGGGTATTTGGGGTTTTTCCAAAAACCTACTTTCGCGAACTAGTCCTAGGTTTTTGGCCCGACCGGAACCAAACCAGTGCGGCAAGATTCTCTGGAGTCTGATTGTCAATAATTATCAAAAAAAAGTGTAAATTTCGCTTCACGGTCCCTAAGGGCCGCCAAAATGTTCGAAGTGGGAGGAGCCCATTTTGCTTAATTGGCTATAACTCGTGAACGGAACGAGATTTTTGCACCAAACTCAGCACACGCATGTACGAGCTCATTCTGTGGTCACGTGAAAAAGGGCGCAGCGACTGGCCACTTGGTGGCGCTATAACTGTTAAAAGGGTGTCAAAATGATGTATTTCTATGGAAAAAACACATGAAATGGCTGAAAGCGGCCATCTTGCTGTCTGATTTGCATACAAGCTCACAAAATCGGGCATGCGCATGCGTCACGTGATCCTGAAGAAGCTTGAAAACTTTCATGGACGTCGGGCCATTGGTGGCGCTTTAACTGTCATAAAGGTGAGAAGGCCTCTGTATTACCCTATGCAAAATGACATTTAAATGACTGAAAAATGGGGGGAAAAGAGCAGAGCTTCACCAAATTAGCTGAGCACATGCGCCATATTATTCTAAAGAAGCGTGCAAACTTTTATGGAGATCGGGCCATCAGTGGGGGTGTCACAGTTTAAAAGGTAAAAAAAAAAATGCACCACATTTCCATGATAAATGAGCTAAAAGGGCAACAAACGTTCTTTTTCCTCTCCGAGGCACATGTTAGAAGGCTGGATAAAGTTTTTGGAACGCAGCAGCGCAGACGGCAAGCGCCTAGACCCTATAGTTTTTTTTTTAGAGGCCTTTTTGTGGCCCTTTTTTAGCCACTTATTAGGGGTTCAAGCACTTCAGTGCTGAACACCTATTGTAATTGTTAATTTTCCCATGATGCAACATTCAGACATAAAACTGATCGGGCAGACCAAACCGTAAGTCGTGGAGACTTGAAACTTTGGGGGCTGATAGTACTCACACCGCCTACAGCGTCACCAAGGCCCGCCCCGATCGGCCTGACGGGGGCGCTACAGCGGGCAAAAGTACGAAACGGCTCATAACTCATCAACCGTGAGGCGTAGGCTCAAGTGTCTTATATCGCTGGAATCCTTGGCTCGAGGCGGACCAGATGCATGCCTCGGATTTGCTCGTCACCCTGGGAAAATTTTAGGGTATTTGGGGTTTTTCCAAAAACCTACTTTCGCGAACTAGTCCTAGGTTTTTGGCCCGACCGGAACCAAACCAGTGCGGCAAGATTCTCTGGAGTCTGATTGTCAATAATTATCAAAAAAAAGTGTAAATTTCGCTTCACGGTCCCTAAGGGCCGCCAAAATGTTCGAAGTGGGAGGAGCCCATTTTGCTTAATTGGCTATAACTCGTGAACGGAACGAGATTTTTGCACCAAACTCAGCACACGCATGTACGAGCTCATTCTGTGGTCACGTGAAAAAGGGCGCAGCGACTGGCCACCTGGTGGCGCTATAACTGTTAAAAGGGTGTCAAAATGATGTATTTCTATGGAAAAAACACATGAAATGGCTGAAAGCGGCCATCTTGCTGTCTGATTTGCATACAAGCTCACAAAATCGGGCATGCGCATGCGTCACGTGATCCTGAAGAAGCTTGAAAACTTTCATGGACGTCGGGCCATTGGTGGCGCTTTAACTGTCATAAAGGTGAGAAGGCCTCTGTATTACCCTATGCAAAATGACATTTAAATGACTGAAAAATGGGGGGAAAAGAGCAGAGCTTCACCAAATTAGCTGAGCACATGCGCCATATTATTCTAAAGAAGCGTGCAAACTTTTATGGAGATCGGGCCATCAGTGGGGGTGTCACAGTTTAAAAGGTAAAAAAAAAAATGCACCACATTTCCATGATAAATGAGCTAAAAGGGCAACAAACGTTCTTTTTCCTCTCCGAGGCACATGTTAGAAGGCTGGATAAAGTTTTTGGAACGCAGCAGCGCAGACGGCAAGCGCCTAGACCCTATAGTTTTTTTTTTAGAGGCCTTTTTGTGGCCCTTTTTTAGCCACTTATTAGGGGTTCAAGCACTTCAGTGCTGAACACCTATTGTAATTGTTAATTTTCCCATGATGCAACATTCAGACATAAAACTGATCGGGCAGACCAAACCGTAAGTCGTGGAGACTTGAAACTTTGGGGGCTGATAGTACTCACACCGCCTACAGCGTCACCAAGGCCCGCCCCGATCGGCCTGACGGGGGCGCTACAGCGGGCAAAAGTACGAAACGGCTCATAACTCATCAACCGTGAGGCGTAGGCTCAAGTGTCTTATATCGCTGGAATCCTTGGCTCGAGGCGGACCAGATGCATGCCTCGGATTTGCTCGTCACCCTGGGAAAATTTTAGGGTATTTGGGGTTTTTCCAAAAACCTACTTTCGCGAACTAGTCCTAGGTTTTTGGCCCGACCGGAACCAAACCAGTGCGGCAAGATTCTCTGGAGTCTGATTGTCAATAATTATCAAAAAAAAGTGTAAATTTCGCTTCACGGTCCCTAAGGGCCGCCAAAATGTTCGAAGTGGGAGGAGCCCATTTTGCTTAATTGGCTATAACTCGTGAACGGAACGAGATTTTTGCACCAAACTCAGCACACGCATGTACGAGCTCATTCTGTGGTCACGTGAAAAAGGGCGCAGCGACTGGCCACCTGGTGGCGCTATAACTGTTAAAAGGGTGTCAAAATGATGTATTTCTATGGAAAAAACACATGAAATGGCTGAAAGCGGCCATCTTGCTGTCTGATTTGCATACAAGCTCACAAAATCGGGCATGCGCATGCGTCACGTGATCCTGAAGAAGCTTGAAAACTTTCATGGACGTCGGGCCATTGGTGGCGCTTTAACTGTCATAAAGGTGAGAAGGCCTCTGTATTACCCTATGCAGAATGACATTTAAATGACTGAAAAATGGGGGGAAAAGAGCAGAGCTTCACCAAATTAGCTGAGCACATGCGCCATATTATTCTAAAGAAGCGTGCAAACTTTTATGGAGATCGGGCCATCAGTGGGGGTGTCACAGTTTAAAAGGTAAAAAAAAAAATGCACCACATTTCCATGATAAATGAGCTAAAAGGGCAACAAACGTTCTTTTTCCTCTCCGAGGCACATGTTAGAAGGCTGGATAAAGTTTTTGGAACGCAGCAGCGCAGACGGCAAGCGCCTAGACCCTATAGTTTTTTTTTTAGAGGCCTTTTTGTGGCCCTTTTTTAGCCACTTATTAGGGGTTCAAGCACTTCAGTGCTGAACACCTATTGTAATTGTTAATTTTCCCATGATGCAACATTCAGACATAAAACTGATCGGGCAGACCAAACCGTAAGTCGTGGAGACTTGAAACTTTGGGGGCTGATAGTACTCACACCGCCTACAGCGTCACCAAGGCCCGCCCCGATCGGCCTGACGGGGGCGCTACAGCGGGCAAAAGTACGAAACGGCTCATAACTCATCAACCGTGAGGCGTAGGCTCAAGTGTCTTATATCGCTGGAATCCTTGGCTCGAGGCGGACCAGATGCATGCCTCGGATTTGCTCGTCACCCTGGGAAAATTTTAGGGTATTTGGGGTTTTTCCAAAAACCTACTTTCGCGAACTAGTCCTAGGTTTTTGGCCCGACCGGAACCAAACCAGTGCGGCAAGATTCTCTGGAGTCTGATTGTCAATAATTATCAAAAAAAAGTGTAAATTTCGCTTCACGGTCCCTAAGGGCCGCCAAAATGTTCGAAGTGGGAGGAGCCCATTTTGCTTAATTGGCTATAACTCGTGAACGGAACGAGATTTTTGCACCAAACTCAGCACACGCATGTACGAGCTCATTCTGTGGTCACGTGAAAAAGGGCGCAGCGACTGGCCACCTGGTGGCGCTATAACTGTTAAAAGGGTGTCAAAATGATGTATTTCTATGGAAAAAACACATGAAATGGCTGAAAGCGGCCATCTTGCTGTCTGATTTGCATACAAGCTCACAAAATCGGGCATGCGCATGCGTCACGTGATCCTGAAGAAGCTTGAAAACTTTCATGGACGTCGGGCCATTGGTGGCGCTTTAACTGTCATAAAGGTGAGAAGGCCTCTGTATTACCCTATGCAGAATGACATTTAAATGACTGAAAAATGGGGGGAAAAGAGCAGAGCTTCACCAAATTAGCTGAGCACATGCGCCATATTATTCTAAAGAAGCGTGCAAACTTTTATGGAGATCGGGCCATCAGTGGGGGTGTCACAGTTTAAAAGGTAAAAAAAAAAATGCACCACATTTCCATGATAAATGAGCTAAAAGGGCAACAAACGTTCTTTTTCCTCTCCGAGGCACATGTTAGAAGGCTGGATAAAGTTTTTGGAACGCAGCAGCGCAGACGGCAAGCGCCTAGACCCTATAGTTTTTTTTTTAGAGGCCTTTTTGTGGCCCTTTTTTAGCCACTTATTAGGGGTTCAAGCACTTCAGTGCTGAACACCTATTGTAATTGTTAATTTTCCCATGATGCAACATTCAGACATAAAACTGATCGGGCAGACCAAACCGTAAGTCGTGGAGACTTGAAACTTTGGGGGCTGATAGTACTCACACCGCCTACAGCGTCACCAAGGCCCGCCCCGATCGGCCTGACGGGGGCGCTACAGCGGGCAAAAGTACGAAACGGCTCATAACTCATCAACCGTGAGGCGTAGGCTCAAGTGTCTTATATCGCTGGAATCCTTGGCTCGAGGCGGACCAGATGCATGCCTCGGATTTGCTCGTCACCCTGGGAAAATTTTAGGGTATTTGGGGTTTTTCCAAAAACCTACTTTCGCGAACTAGTCCTAGGTTTTTGGCCCGACCGGAACCAAACCAGTGCGGCAAGATTCTCTGGAGTCTGATTGTCAATAATTATCAAAAAAAAGTGTAAATTTCGCTTCACGGTCCCTAAGGGCCGCCAAAATGTTCGAAGTGGGAGGAGCCCATTTTGCTTAATTGGCTATAACTCGTGAACGGAACGAGATTTTTGCACCAAACTCAGCACACGCATGTACGAGCTCATTCTGTGGTCACGTGAAAAAGGGCGCAGCGACTGGCCACCTGGTGGCGCTATAACTGTTAAAAGGGTGTCAAAATGATGTATTTCTATGGAAAAAACACATGAAATGGCTGAAAGCGGCCATCTTGCTGTCTGATTTGCATACAAGCTCACAAAATCGGGCATGCGCATGCGTCACGTGATCCTGAAGAAGCTTGAAAACTTTCATGGACGTCGGGCCATTGGTGGCGCTTTAACTGTCATAAAGGTGAGAAGGCCTCTGTATTACCCTATGCAGAATGACATTTAAATGACTGAAAAATGGGGGGAAAAGAGCAGAGCTTCACCAAATTAGCTGAGCACATGCGCCATATTATTCTAAAGAAGCGTGCAAACTTTTATGGAGATCGGGCCATCAGTGGGGGTGTCACAGTTTAAAAGGTAAAAAAAAAAATGCACCACATTTCCATGATAAATGAGCTAAAAGGGCAACAAACGTTCTTTTTCCTCTCCGAGGCACATGTTAGAAGGCTGGATAAAGTTTTTGGAACGCAGCAGCGCAGACGGCAAGCGCCTAGACCCTATAGTTTTTTTTTTAGAGGCCTTTTTGTGGCCCTTTTTTAGCCACTTATTAGGGGTTCAAGCACTTCAGTGCTGAACACCTATTGTAATTGTTAATTTTCCCATGATGCAACATTCAGACATAAAACTGATCGGGCAGACCAAACCGTAAGTCGTGGAGACTTGAAACTTTGGGGGCTGATAGTACTCACACCGCCTACAGCGTCACCAAGGCCCGCCCCGATCGGCCTGACGGGGGCGCTACAGCGGGCAAAAGTACGAAACGGCTCATAACTCATCAACCGTGAGGCGTAGGCTCAAGTGTCTTATATCGCTGGAATCCTTGGCTCGAGGCGGACCAGATGCATGCCTCGGATTTGCTCGTCACCCTGGGAAAATTTTAGGGTATTTGGGGTTTTTCCAAAAACCTACTTTCGCGAACTAGTCCTAGGTTTTTGGCCTGACCGGAACCAAACCAGTGCGGCAAGATTCTCTGGAGTCTGATTGTCAATAATTATCAAAAAAAAGTGTAAATTTCGCTTCACGGTCCCTAAGGGCCGCCAAAATGTTCGAAGTGGGAGGAGCCCATTTTGCTTAATTGGCTATAACTCGTGAACGGAACGAGATTTTTGCACCAAACTCAGCACACGCATGTACGAGCTCATTCTGTGGTCACGTGAAAAAGGGCGCAGCGACTGGCCACTTGGTGGCGCTATAACTGTTAAAAGGGTGTCAAAATGATGTATTTCTATGGAAAAAACACATGAAATGGCTGAAAGCGGCCATCTTGCTGTCTGATTTGCATACAAGCTCACAAAATCGGGCATGCGCATGCGTCACGTGATCCTGAAGAAGCTTGAAAACTTTCATGGACGTCGGGCCATTGGTGGCGCTTTAACTGTCATAAAGGTGAGAAGGCCTCTGTATTACCCTATGCAAAATGACATTTAAATGACTGAAAAATGGGGGGAAAAGAGCAGAGCTTCACCAAATTAGCTGAGCACATGCGCCATATTATTCTAAAGAAGCGTGCAAACTTTTATGGAGATCGGGCCATCAGTGGGGGTGTCACAGTTTAAAAGGTAAAAAAAAAAATGCACCACATTTCCATGATAAATGAGCTAAAAGGTCAACAAACGTTCTTTTTCCTCTCCGAGGCACATGTTAGAAGGCTGGATAAAGTTTTTGGAACGCAGCAGCGCAGACGGCAAGCGCCTAGACCCTATAGTTTTTTTTTTAGAGGCCTTTTTGTGGCCCTTTTTTAGCCACTTATTAGGGGTTCAAGCACTTCAGTGCTGAACACCTATTGTAATTGTTAATTTTCCCATGATGCAACATTCAGACATAAAACTGATCGGGCAGACCAAACCGTAAGTCGTGGAGACTTGAAACTTTGGGGGCTGATAGTACTCACACCGCCTACAGCGTCACCAAGGCCCGCCCCGATCGGCCTGACGGGGGCGCTACAGCGGGCAAAAGTACGAAACGGCTCATAACTCATCAACCGTGAGGCGTAGGCTCAAGTGTCTTATATCGCTGGAATCCTTGGCTCGAGGCGGACCAGATGCATGCCTCGGATTTGCTCGTCACCCTGGGAAAATTTTAGGGTATTTGGGGTTTTTCCAAAAACCTACTTTCGCGAACTAGTCCTAGGTTTTTGGCCTGACCGGAACCAAACCAGTGCGGCAAGATTCTCTGGAGTCTGATTGTCAATAATTATCAAAAAAAAGTGTAAATTTCGCTTCACGGTCCCTAAGGGCCGCCAAAATGTTCGAAGTGGGAGGAGCCCATTTTGCTTAATTGGCTATAACTCGTGAACGGAACGAGATTTTTGCACCAAACTCAGCACACGCATGTACGAGCTCATTCTGTGGTCACGTGAAAAAGGGCGCAGCGACTGGCCACTTGGTGGCGCTATAACTGTTAAAAGGGTGTCAAAATGATGTATTTCTATGGAAAAAACACATGAAATGGCTGAAAGCGGCCATCTTGCTGTCTGATTTGCATACAAGCTCACAAAATCGGGCATGCGCATGCGTCACGTGATCCTGAAGAAGCTTGAAAACTTTCATGGACGTCGGGCCATTGGTGGCGCTTTAACTGTCATAAAGGTGAGAAGGCCTCTGTATTACCCTATGCAAAATGACATTTAAATGACTGAAAAATGGGGGGAAAAGAGCAGAGCTTCACCAAATTAGCTGAGCACATGCGCCATATTATTCTAAAGAAGCGTGCAAACTTTTATGGAGATCGGGCCATCAGTGGGGGTGTCACAGTTTAAAAGGTAAAAAAAAAAATGCACCACATTTCCATGATAAATGAGCTAAAAGGGCAACAAACGTTCTTTTTCCTCTCCGAGGCACATGTTAGAAGGCTGGATAAAGTTTTTGGAACGCAGCAGCGCAGACGGCAAGCGCCTAGACCCTATAGTTTTTTTTTTAGAGGCCTTTTTGTGGCCCTTTTTTAGCCACTTATTAGGGGTTCAAGCACTTCAGTGCTGAACACCTATTGTAATTGTTAATTTTCCCATGATGCAACATTCAGACATAAAACTGATCGGGCAGACCAAACCGTAAGTCGTGGAGACTTGAAACTTTGGGGGCTGATAGTACTCACACCGCCTACAGCGTCACCAAGGCCCGCCCCGATCGGCCTGACGGGGGCGCTACAGCGGGCAAAAGTACGAAACGGCTCATAACTCATCAACCGTGAGGCGTAGGCTCAAGTGTCTTATATCGCTGGAATCCTTGGCTCGAGGCGGACCAGATGCATGCCTCGGATTTGCTCGTCACCCTGGGAAAATTTTAGGGTATTTGGGGTTTTTCCAAAAACCTACTTTCGCGAACTAGTCCTAGGTTTTTGGCCCGACCGGAACCAAACCAGTGCGGCAAGATTCTCTGGAGTCTGATTGTCAATAATTATCAAAAAAAAGTGTAAATTTCGCTTCACGGTCCCTAAGGGCCGCCAAAATGTTCGAAGTGGGAGGAGCCCATTTTGCTTAATTGGCTATAACTCGTGAACGGAACGAGATTTTTGCACCAAACTCAGCACACGCATGTACGAGCTCATTCTGTGGTCACGTGAAAAAGGGCGCAGCGACTGGCCACTTGGTGGCGCTATAACTGTTAAAAGGGTGTCAAAATGATGTATTTCTATGGAAAAAACACATGAAATGGCTGAAAGCGGCCATCTTGCTGTCTGATTTGCATACAAGCTCACAAAATCGGGCATGCGCATGCGTCACGTGATCCTGAAGAAGCTTGAAAACTTTCATGGACGTCGGGCCATTGGTGGCGCTTTAACTGTCATAAAGGTGAGAAGGCCTCTGTATTACCCTATGCAAAATGACATTTAAATGACTGAAAAATGGGGGGAAAAGAGCAGAGCTTCACCAAATTAGCTGAGCACATGCGCCATATTATTCTAAAGAAGCGTGCAAACTTTTATGGAGATCGGGCCATCAGTGGGGGTGTCACAGTTTAAAAGGTAAAAAAAAAAATGCACCACATTTCCATGATAAATGAGCTAAAAGGGCAACAAACGTTCTTTTTCCTCTCCGAGGCACATGTTAGAAGGCTGGATAAAGTTTTTGGAACGCAGCAGCGCAGACGGCAAGCGCCTAGACCCTATAGTTTTTTTTTTAGAGGCCTTTTTGTGGCCCTTTTTTAGCCACTTATTAGGGGTTCAAGCACTTCAGTGCTGAACACCTATTGTAATTGTTAATTTTCCCATGATGCAACATTCAGACATAAAACTGATCGGGCAGACCAAACCGTAAGTCGTGGAGACTTGAAACTTTGGGGGCTGATAGTACTCACACCGCCTACAGCGTCACCAAGGCCCGCCCCGATCGGCCTGACGGGGGCGCTACAGCGGGCAAAAGTACGAAACGGCTCATAACTCATCAACCGTGAGGCGTAGGCTCAAGTGTCTTATATCGCTGGAATCCTTGGCTCGAGGCGGACCAGATGCATGCCTCGGATTTGCTCGTCACCCTGGGAAAATTTTAGGGTATTTGGGTTTTTTCCAAAAACCTACTTTCGCGAACTAGTCCTAGGTTTTTGGCCCGACCGGAACCAAACCAGTGCGGCAAGATTCTCTGGAGTCTGATTGTCAATAATTATCAAAAAAAAGTGTAAATTTCGCTTCACGGTCCCTAAGGGCCGCCAAAATGTTCGAAGTGGGAGGAGCCCATTTTGCTTAATTGGCTATAACTCGTGAACGGAACGAGATTTTTGCACCAAACTCAGCACACGCATGTACGAGCTCATTCTGTGGTCACGTGAAAAAGGGCGCAGCGACTGGCCACTTGGTGGCGCTATAACTGTTAAAAGGGTGTCAAAATGATGTATTTCTATGGAAAAAACACATGAAATGGCTGAAAGCGGCCATCTTGCTGTCTGATTTGCATACAAGCTCACAAAATCGGGCATGCGCATGCGTCACGTGATCCTGAAGAAGCTTGAAAACTTTCATGGACGTCGGGCCATTGGTGGCGCTTTAACTGTCATAAAGGTGAGAAGGCCTCTGTATTACCCTATGCAAAATGACATTTAAATGACTGAAAAATGGGGGGAAAAGAGCAGAGCTTCACCAAATTAGCTGAGCACATGCGCCATATTATTCTAAAGAAGCGTGCAAACTTTTATGGAGATCGGGCCATCAGTGGGGGTGTCACAGTTTAAAAGGTAAAAAAAAAAATGCACCACATTTCCATGATAAATGAGCTAAAAGGGCAACAAACGTTCTTTTTCCTCTCCGAGGCACATGTTAGAAGGCTGGATAAAGTTTTTGGAACGCAGCAGCGCAGACGGCAAGCGCCTAGACCCTATAGTTTTTTTTTTAGAGGCCTTTTTGTGGCCCTTTTTTAGCCACTTATTAGGGGTTCAAGCACTTCAGTGCTGAACACCTATTGTAATTGTTAATTTTCCCATGATGCAACATTCAGACATAAAACTGATCGGGCAGACCAAACCGTAAGTCGTGGAGACTTGAAACTTTGGGGGCTGATAGTACTCACACCGCCTACAGCGTCACCAAGGCCCGCCCCGATCGGCCTGACGGGGGCGCTACAGCGGGCAAAAGTACGAAACGGCTCATAACTCATCAACCGTGAGGCGTAGGCTCAAGTGTCTTATATCGCTGGAATCCTTGGCTCGAGGCGGACCAGATGCATGCCTCGGATTTGCTCGTCACCCTGGGAAAATTTTAGGGTATTTGGGGTTTTTCCAAAAACCTACTTTCGCGAACTAGTCCTAGGTTTTTGGCCTGACCGGAACCAAACCAGTGCGGCAAGATTCTCTGGAGTCTGATTGTCAATAATTATCAAAAAAAAGTGTAAATTTCGCTTCACGGTCCCTAAGGGCCGCCAAAATGTTCGAAGTGGGAGGAGCCCATTTTGCTTAATTGGCTATAACTCGTGAACGGAACGAGATTTTTGCACCAAACTCAGCACACGCATGTACGAGCTCATTCTGTGGTCACGTGAAAAAGGGCGCAGCGACTGGCCACTTGGTGGCGCTATAACTGTTAAAAGGGTGTCAAAATGATGTATTTCTATGGAAAAAACACATGAAATGGCTGAAAGCGGCCATCTTGCTGTCTGATTTGCATACAAGCTCACAAAATCGGGCATGCGCATGCGTCACGTGATCCTGAAGAAGCTTGAAAACTTTCATGGACGTCGGGCCATTGGTGGCGCTTTAACTGTCATAAAGGTGAGAAGGCCTCTGTATTACCCTATGCAAAATGACATTTAAATGACTGAAAAATGGGGGGAAAAGAGCAGAGCTTCACCAAATTAGCTGAGCACATGCGCCATATTATTCTAAAGAAGCGTGCAAACTTTTATGGAGATCGGGCCATCAGTGGGGGTGTCACAGTTTAAAAGGTAAAAAAAAAAATGCACCACATTTCCATGATAAATGAGCTAAAAGGTCAACAAACGTTCTTTTTCCTCTCCGAGGCACATGTTAGAAGGCTGGATAAAGTTTTTGGAACGCAGCAGCGCAGACGGCAAGCGCCTAGACCCTATAGTTTTTTTTTTAGAGGCCTTTTTGTGGCCCTTTTTTAGCCACTTATTAGGGGTTCAAGCACTTCAGTGCTGAACACCTATTGTAATTGTTAATTTTCCCATGATGCAACATTCAGACATAAAACTGATCGGGCAGACCAAACCGTAAGTCGTGGAGACTTGAAACTTTGGGGGCTGATAGTACTCACACCGCCTACAGCGTCACCAAGGCCCGCCCCGATCGGCCTGACGGGGGCGCTACAGCGGGCAAAAGTACGAAACGGCTCATAACTCATCAACCGTGAGGCGTAGGCTCAAGTGTCTTATATCGCTGGAATCCTTGGCTCGAGGCGGACCAGATGCATGCCTCGGATTTGCTCGTCACCCTGGGAAAATTTTAGGGTATTTGGGGTTTTTCCAAAAACCTACTTTCGCGAACTAGTCCTAGGTTTTTGGCCTGACCGGAACCAAACCAGTGCGGCAAGATTCTCTGGAGTCTGATTGTCAATAATTATCAAAAAAAAGTGTAAATTTCGCTTCACGGTCCCTAAGGGCCGCCAAAATGTTCGAAGTGGGAGGAGCCCATTTTGCTTAATTGGCTATAACTCGTGAACGGAACGAGATTTTTGCACCAAACTCAGCACACGCATGTACGAGCTCATTCTGTGGTCACGTGAAAAAGGGCGCAGCGACTGGCCACTTGGTGGCGCTATAACTGTTAAAAGGGTGTCAAAATGATGTATTTCTATGGAAAAAACACATGAAATGGCTGAAAGCGGCCATCTTGCTGTCTGATTTGCATACAAGCTCACAAAATCGGGCATGCGCATGCGTCACGTGATCCTGAAGAAGCTTGAAAACTTTCATGGACGTCGGGCCATTGGTGGCGCTTTAACTGTCATAAAGGTGAGAAGGCCTCTGTATTACCCTATGCAAAATGACATTTAAATGACTGAAAAATGGGGGGAAAAGAGCAGAGCTTCACCAAATTAGCTGAGCACATGCGCCATATTATTCTAAAGAAGCGTGCAAACTTTTATGGAGATCGGGCCATCAGTGGGGGTGTCACAGTTTAAAAGGTAAAAAAAAAAATGCACCACATTTCCATGATAAATGAGCTAAAAGGGCAACAAACGTTCTTTTTCCTCTCCGAGGCACATGTTAGAAGGCTGGATAAAGTTTTTGGAACGCAGCAGCGCAGACGGCAAGCGCCTAGACCCTATAGTTTTTTTTTTAGAGGCCTTTTTGTGGCCCTTTTTTAGCCACTTATTAGGGGTTCAAGCACTTCAGTGCTGAACACCTATTGTAATTGTTAATTTTCCCATGATGCAACATTCAGACATAAAACTGATCGGGCAGACCAAACCGTAAGTCGTGGAGACTTGAAACTTTGGGGGCTGATAGTACTCACACCGCCTACAGCGTCACCAAGGCCCGCCCCGATCGGCCTGACGGGGGCGCTACAGCGGGCAAAAGTACGAAACGGCTCATAACTCATCAACCGTGAGGCGTAGGCTCAAGTGTCTTATATCGCTGGAATCCTTGGCTCGAGGCGGACCAGATGCATGCCTCGGATTTGCTCGTCACCCTGGGAAAATTTTAGGGTATTTGGGGTTTTTCCAAAAACCTACTTTCGCGAACTAGTCCTAGGTTTTTGGCCCGACCGGAACCAAACCAGTGCGGCAAGATTCTCTGGAGTCTGATTGTCAATAATTATCAAAAAAAAGTGTAAATTTCGCTTCACGGTCCCTAAGGGCCGCCAAAATGTTCGAAGTGGGAGGAGCCCATTTTGCTTAATTGGCTATAACTCGTGAACGGAACGAGATTTTTGCACCAAACTCAGCACACGCATGTACGAGCTCATTCTGTGGTCACGTGAAAAAGGGCGCAGCGACTGGCCACTTGGTGGCGCTATAACTGTTAAAAGGGTGTCAAAATGATGTATTTCTATGGAAAAAACACATGAAATGGCTGAAAGCGGCCATCTTGCTGTCTGATTTGCATACAAGCTCACAAAATCGGGCATGCGCATGCGTCACGTGATCCTGAAGAAGCTTGAAAACTTTCATGGACGTCGGGCCATTGGTGGCGCTTTAACTGTCATAAAGGTGAGAAGGCCTCTGTATTACCCTATGCAAAATGACATTTAAATGACTGAAAAATGGGGGGAAAAGAGCAGAGCTTCACCAAATTAGCTGAGCACATGCGCCATATTATTCTAAAGAAGCGTGCAAACTTTTATGGAGATCGGGCCATCAGTGGGGGTGTCACAGTTTAAAAGGTAAAAAAAAAAATGCACCACATTTCCATGATAAATGAGCTAAAAGGGCAACAAACGTTCTTTTTCCTCTCCGAGGCACATGTTAGAAGGCTGGATAAAGTTTTTGGAACGCAGCAGCGCAGACGGCAAGCGCCTAGACCCTATAGTTTTTTTTTAGAGGCCTTTTTGTGGCCCTTTTTTAGCCACTTATTAGGGGTTCAAGCACTTCAGTGCTGAACACCTATTGTAATTGTTAATTTTCCCATGATGCAACATTCAGACATAAAACTGATCGGGCAGACCAAACCGTAAGTCGTGGAGACTTGAAACTTTGGGGGCTGATAGTACTCACACCGCCTACAGCGTCACCAAGGCCCGCCCCGATCGGCCTGACGGGGGCGCTACAGCGGGCAAAAGTACGAAACGGCTCATAACTCATCAACCGTGAGGCGTAGGCTCAAGTGTCTTATATCGCTGGAATCCTTGGCTCGAGGCGGACCAGATGCATGCCTCGGATTTGCTCGTCACCCTGGGAAAATTTTAGGGTATTTGGGGTTTTTCCAAAAACCTACTTTCGCGAACTAGTCCTAGGTTTTTGGCCCGACCGGAACCAAACCAGTGCGGCAAGATTCTCTGGAGTCTGATTGTCAATAATTATCAAAAAAAAGTGTAAATTTCGCTTCACGGTCCCTAAGGGCCGCCAAAATGTTCGAAGTGGGAGGAGCCCATTTTGCTTAATTGGCTATAACTCGTGAACGGAACGAGATTTTTGCACCAAACTCAGCACACGCATGTACGAGCTCATTCTGTGGTCACGTGAAAAAGGGCGCAGCGACTGGCCACTTGGTGGCGCTATAACTGTTAAAAGGGTGTCAAAATGATGTATTTCTATGGAAAAAACACATGAAATGGCTGAAAGCGGCCATCTTGCTGTCTGATTTGCATACAAGCTCACAAAATCGGGCATGCGCATGCGTCACGTGATCCTGAAGAAGCTTGAAAACTTTCATGGACGTCGGGCCATTGGTGGCGCTTTAACTGTCATAAAGGTGAGAAGGCCTCTGTATTACCCTATGCAAAATGATATTTAAATGACTGAAAAATGGGGGGAAAAGAGCAGAGCTTCACCAAATTAGCTGAGCACATGCGCCATATTATTCTAAAGAAGCGTGCAAACTTTTATGGAGATCGGGCCATCAGTGGGGGTGTCACAGTTTAAAAGGTAAAAAAAAAAATGCACCACATTTCCATGATAAATGAGCTAAAAGGGCAACAAACGTTCTTTTTCCTCTCCGAGGCACATGTTAGAAGGCTGGATAAAGTTTTTGGAACGCAGCAGCGCAGACGGCAAGCGCCTAGACCCTATAGTTTTTTTTTTAGAGGCCTTTTTGTGGCCCTTTTTTAGCCACTTATTAGGGGTTCAAGCACTTCAGTGCTGAACACCTATTGTAATTGTTAATTTTCCCATGATGCAACATTCAGACATAAAACTGATCGGGCAGACCAAACCGTAAGTCGTGGAGACTTGAAACTTTGGGGGCTGATAGTACTCACACCGCCTACAGCGTCACCAAGGCCCGCCCCGATCGGCCTGACGGGGGCGCTACAGCGGGCAAAAGTACGAAACGGCTCATAACTCATCAACCGTGAGGCGTAGGCTCAAGTGTCTTATATCGCTGGAATCCTTGGCTCGAGGCGGACCAGATGCATGCCTCGGATTTGCTCGTCACCCTGGGAAAATTTTAGGGTATTTGGGGTTTTTCCAAAAACCTACTTTCGCGAACTAGTCCTAGGTTTTTGGCCCGACCGGAACCAAACCAGTGCGGCAAGATTCTCTGGAGTCTGATTGTCAATAATTATCAAAAAAAAGTGTAAATTTCGCTTCACGGTCCCTAAGGGCCGCCAAAATGTTCGAAGTGGGAGGAGCCCATTTTGCTTAATTGGCTATAACTCGTGAACGGAACGAGATTTTTGCACCAAACTCAGCACACGCATGTACGAGCTCATTCTGTGGTCACGTGAAAAAGGGCGCAGCGACTGGCCACTTGGTGGCGCTATAACTGTTAAAAGGGTGTCAAAATGATGTATTTCTATGGAAAAAACACATGAAATGGCTGAAAGCGGCCATCTTGCTGTCTGATTTGCATACAAGCTCACAAAATCGGGCATGCGCATGCGTCACGTGATCCTGAAGAAGCTTGAAAACTTTCATGGACGTCGGGCCATTGGTGGCGCTTTAACTGTCATAAAGGTGAGAAGGCCTCTGTATTACCCTATGCAAAATGACATTTAAATGACTGAAAAATGGGGGGAAAAGAGCAGAGCTTCACCAAATTAGCTGAGCACATGCGCCATATTATTCTAAAGAAGCGTGCAAACTTTTATGGAGATCGGGCCATCAGTGGGGGTGTCACAGTTTAAAAGGTAAAAAAAAAAATGCACCACATTTCCATGATAAATGAGCTAAAAGGGCAACAAACGTTCTTTTTCCTCTCCGAGGCACATGTTAGAAGGCTGGATAAAGTTTTTGGAACGCAGCAGCGCAGACGGCAAGCGCCTAGACCCTATAGTTTTTTTTTTAGAGGCCTTTTTGTGGCCCTTTTTTAGCCACTTATTAGGGGTTCAAGCACTTCAGTGCTGAACACCTATTGTAATTGTTAATTTTCCCATGATGCAACATTCAGACATAAAACTGATCGGGCAGACCAAACCGTAAGTCGTGGAGACTTGAAACTTTGGGGGCTGATAGTACTCACACCGCCTACAGCGTCACCAAGGCCCGCCCCGATCGGCCTGACGGGGGCGCTACAGCGGGCAAAAGTACGAAACGGCTCATAACTCATCAACCGTGAGGCGTAGGCTCAAGTGTCTTATATCGCTGGAATCCTTGGCTCGAGGCGGACCAGATGCATGCCTCGGATTTGCTCGTCACCCTGGGAAAATTTTAGGGTATTTGGGTTTTTTCCAAAAACCTACTTTCGCGAACTAGTCCTAGGTTTTTGGCCCGACCGGAACCAAACCAGTGCGGCAAGATTCTCTGGAGTCTGATTGTCAATAATTATCAAAAAAAAGTGTAAATTTCGCTTCACGGTCCCTAAGGGCCGCCAAAATGTTCGAAGTGGGAGGAGCCCATTTTGCTTAATTGGCTATAACTCGTGAACGGAACGAGATTTTTGCACCAAACTCAGCACACGCATGTACGAGCTCATTCTGTGGTCACGTGAAAAAGGGCGCAGCGACTGGCCACTTGGTGGCGCTATAACTGTTAAAAGGGTGTCAAAATGATGTATTTCTATGGAAAAAACACATGAAATGGCTGAAAGCGGCCATCTTGCTGTCTGATTTGCATACAAGCTCACAAAATCGGGCATGCGCATGCGTCACGTGATCCTGAAGAAGCTTGAAAACTTTCATGGACGTCGGGCCATTGGTGGCGCTTTAACTGTCATAAAGGTGAGAAGGCCTCTGTATTACCCTATGCAAAATGACATTTAAATGACTGAAAAATGGGGGGAAAAGAGCAGAGCTTCACCAAATTAGCTGAGCACATGCGCCATATTATTCTAAAGAAGCGTGCAAACTTTTATGGAGATCGGGCCATCAGTGGGGGTGTCACAGTTTAAAAGGTAAAAAAAAAAATGCACCACATTTCCATGATAAATGAGCTAAAAGGGCAACAAACGTTCTTTTTCCTCTCCGAGGCACATGTTAGAAGGCTGGATAAAGTTTTTGGAACGCAGCAGCGCAGACGGCAAGCGCCTAGACCCTATAGTTTTTTTTTTAGAGGCCTTTTTGTGGCCCTTTTTTAGCCACTTATTAGGGGTTCAAGCACTTCAGTGCTGAACACCTATTGTAATTGTTAATTTTCCCATGATGCAACATTCAGACATAAAACTGATCGGGCAGACCAAACCGTAAGTCGTGGAGACTTGAAACTTTGGGGGCTGATAGTACTCACACCGCCTACAGCGTCACCAAGGCCCGCCCCGATCGGCCTGACGGGGGCGCTACAGCGGGCAAAAGTACGAAACGGCTCATAACTCATCAACCGTGAGGCGTAGGCTCAAGTGTCTTATATCGCTGGAATCCTTGGCTCGAGGCGGACCAGATGCATGCCTCAGATTTGCTTGCCCTTCAGGCGCCAATTTTGAGTAAATTGAGGTTTTTTGAAAAACCTACTTTTGCGAATTACTCCTAGATTTTTTGCCCGATCGAAACCAAACCAATGCAGAAATATTCTCTGGACAGAGACTATCAATAATCATCAAAAAAATTCTTAATTTAAATTCACGGTCGCTAAGGGAAATCAAAATGTTTGATGGCACCAGGGCCACTTTTACTAAAACAATTATAACTCGTGAATGGAAAGAGATATTTTCGCTAATCTTGGGAAACGTGTTTATGAGCTCAATCTGAGATTACTTGAAAAAAATCGCGACGATTGGCCACTTGGTGGCGCTACAACATGGAAAAAAATTTATGAAAATGGCTATAAACGCACCCAACCGTTAGTCCTTTGAAATCCTCAATCCTTCCCGAGTCCAACAATACCAAATATGCCAGGTTTCTCCTTATAGTTTGTGTATCATTGTCATTAAGCACTTAAACAACTTGCAATTATCTTCGAAACCGATAGTCCAAATTTCTTGAAATTTGAAAACATAGATCAATAGCTAAACAATAACGCCCAAATGTCACAATTAAGATAGGAACTGACAAAAATAAATAAACAAATAAAAATTTTAAATCATTGTCACCCATGGATCATTTTTATTCTCTCTTAAACAGAACTGTCTAAACTTCAAAACAAAATGAGATATTTACAACAAATTTGACAGACATGCATGGGCACACTTTGAGGACACTTGAAGTGGTGGAGATCAGGCAAGATGTGGTGCTATAACTGTCAAAAAAACTTTCCTCAGTAAATTGCCTGTATTGGCTGTAAATGGTATTTTCCATCAATGTTATAAGTTTATTTGTTTATTTGGATCCCCATTAGCCTCTTTCTAGGCAGTGGCTACTCTTCCTGGGGTCCCAAAAAGTAAATCATACAAAACTACATTTAATCAACAACAATAAAAAGTCAAGTCAATGAAACGCACTAACCCATCATCCATTCCAAATATCAAAATCAACAATTTAATATATTTTGCCATTAAATATTCCTTTGAATATTTTTTTAAAACTAATTTTTCTTGTA
The DNA here is from genome assembly GCF_964197995.2 of Scardinius erythrophthalmus. NCBI lineage: Eukaryota > Metazoa > Chordata > Actinopteri > Cypriniformes > Leuciscidae > Scardinius > Scardinius erythrophthalmus. The sequence goes on along the minus strand of NW_028296476.1, from coordinate 148,601 downwards.
AAAATGTGTGATATCAATAGTAAATGATTCCATATTTTCATTCCTCTATACATTACTGTCCGTTGGTTTCCAGTGGTTTTCGAAACAGGAAATAAAAAACATTCCTTTTATTCATGCCTGGTGTAAAAAAATATGACTAGTACTATTATACAAAAGTTGAGAGTACAGCGCATTAGGAACTCTAGACACAGAAATATTTCTTATAAAATAAAGCAGAGAGACAATCCTTCACCAGTTCATTCTCTGTATATTAGCTCTTCTATAACAGTTTAAATTCAGTCCTGTCGCTCTGTTCTGGACAAATTTATTTTTTCAATTACATCCATTTTTTTTATTTACTTGATGCACTGGTAAAAACCACTGGGCAAAAACACGCGATTCGTCCAATCACTGATTGTGCTGCAGTGACTGCCACCCCTGAGAGCCAACAGTAGCGGCATATTCTTAAGGCCCGCCCACTGTTCGCGCAGGCGCTGCTGCTGTCAGCATGATGAGAGAACAGAATAGATCAGATGAGACAGCAGCACGGAAACTTTCTTCAGAAACTCCTTGTACTAAATGATCATCATAATCTATCGGGAACTGTGATTGTGTGCACTTGGAAACTTTGGATGCATCAACTTGTCGTCAGAGAAAGGTGTAAAAGGTGAAATCGGAGTAAAGATTTATAGTGTGATAATCTTTATTGAACAATCTTCTTTAATTGAATATGTGATGCAGTCTCGTTTTGGTGAGTGACTTTTTTTTGTCATATGTTATCTTATGACAGATATCTATTTCAGAAATGATTTGATATGAGCTGAGTTGACTAGGCCGCAGTCACAGCGCGAGCTGAACTAGTTAGCCGTGTGCTAAAGCTACCGCGTGTAGCTAACATCTTTGTATCATGAGTTGTGACAGTGACTGTTTTATGAGTGTCGAATCGATGTGTTAAATAAATTTGGATTAATGTGTCATTTGAGCTGTGCATGTCATTTGTTACTGAAATGTTGAGTCAGAAATTAATTATTGTACGTTTGCCTTGTGTTTTCCAAGGCTGCGTTTTCTTGTTCTCTATTTTTTTTCCCTATGTGAACGTGATCGGCAAGTGTATCCTGTTTTGTGCCATAAATAATCCTGTGAAGGTGAATCGCCTGCCTAGTGGATGCAATTACATGCACAAATGCTAACCAGTGCCCATGGACCTGTTTCCCATTTGAACTGTAATTTGAAACCATCAACTGGTAGGATAACTACAATTTTCTTTTGTTTGTTTTTGTTTTTTATATTTATGTGTTGCTATATAAATAAGTGTTACGATGTGTATAGCATGCACAAAAATCAAGGACATTTTTTGTAACGAATGTAGCGAAAACTAAACAGCGTCTCTGCGCATTGAAAGGCTGTCACTCAGTGCACAATCACATTGTTACAGCAACGGATTGTCTTTGAGTCATTAAACCGTACATGTACAAACATGTTCAAAAACACTGATTCGTTAAAAAGATAGATGTGATGAAACTAGGTGGTAATTATTTTTAACTTTAAGCTCCACTTTCGAACTTCACCTAATTTAATCGAAGCTTTTAGGCTGTTGAATCATTAAAAAGAAACAAGTCGGTGATGTCTGTTTTCATTTACTAACTCTCTATTGTTCTTATTTGTCACTCATCTTTCTGAAACAAACTACAAAGAGAACTTTTTAATTTATCAATATCATTTTCTCTTTGAATCAGAACAAAATTGTCAACTATTTGCTCTCCTGTTGCACCATTTCCTCCCTCCAGTAGATGATCCTTGCTTCTGATTTAATTATGCCCTACCGAATACTATATCTAGGTGTAGCACATCAAGTCAAGTTGCGCACTACATGCTACACAGTGTTGTGTAGGGCTGGGTTTCGATTCAAATTTCAAGAATCGATTCGATTCCGATTCTCAAGATCTTGAATCGATTATCATTATTCGATCCGATCTGATCCGATCTTCGAGATTTAGATAATGTTAATTTCCGCCATGATAAATTTTCCACCATTTTGAATTTTGTCAACAACGTACTTTTACTAACTAGTCCTAGGTTTTTCGCCCGATCGGAACCAAACCAGTGCAGAAATGTATAGAAATCCTATAAATGTTAAACAGCTTTAAAACCATGTATTTCCTATGTTACATTGCCTGTATTGGCTGTAAATGGTCTTTTCCATCTATTATGTCAGTGGTTACATGCTTGCTAAATAAAACTTAATAGATTTTAAAGCTTTTGTGCTTTAAGGCCTTAAAGGCCTTAACTGCTTGAACCCCGATAAATGCTGCTTGCAGCTTTAATTATTATTATTATTATTATTATTCTGCCGTAAAACGCATCGTGCAGCCCAAACCGTAAGGGCTAGAGCTTTGAAACTTTGCCATATGGTAGTACAAAAATCGAGGAGAGGTTATCAAATTATGACCCCGATTGGCCCATAGGTGGCGCTATAGCAACCAAAAGCGCGAAACTGCTCATAACTCCTAGACCGTAAGTCATAGACTCAAGTGTCTTATATCATTGGAAAGCTGGACGCCTGACGAACAAAACGTATATCTCCGATTTTATTTCCGTCATGATAGATTTTCCGCCATTTTGAATTTTGTCGAAAACCTACTTTTGCGAACTAGTCCCTGGTTTTTTGCCCGATCGGAACCAAACCAGTGCAGAATTGTTCTGTGGAGTCTGAAGATCAATAATTATCGAAAAAAAGTTGAAATTTCGATTCACGGTCGCTAGGGGGTGCAAAATTAACGTTGTGGGAGGAGCCTATTTTACTAAAATGGCTATAACTCAAGAAGTAATTCAGTAAACTTCACCAAACTTGGTAAACATGTGTAGAAGGTCAATCTGAGGTCACAGTAAAAAAAATGCGTCGATTGGCCACATGGTGGCGCTATAAAACAAAAAAAACATGTAGACACCTGACCGTTAGTCCGATTGACTTGAAATTTGGTATGCAGTGTCTTGGCCCAAGGGGCCATGTATGTCTAAAAGGATATTGGCATATCTCGAAAAACATGGCCGCCATTGGCCAATGAGGTTTGAGCACCTATTAAACAAGGTTAACGGAGGCCGATCGGAACGAAACTCGATGGGCATGTTCGACTCATGGCCCTAGAGGTCTGTAAGAGTTTTGAAAGAAATCGGCCACTAGTTGGCGCTAACGAGTTTTATGGCTCTGTAATCACGTGGTGTTACACTTATCGTCACAAAATGCATATCATCTGATAGATCTGCTCATGCTGAACAACTTTGCCTCTAGAACTAATGCTGTCAATTAAACCGTTTATTAAATATTCGTAATTATGTTAAAAACCTACTTTTACGAACTAGTCCTAGGTTTATCGCCCGATCGAAACCAGACCAGTCTATGACAATTCTCTGGACACTCTAGATCAATAATTATCAAAAAAAAGTTGAACTTTTGCATTTTGCGCATGGGTATATTGGGTCATAAAGAAAATGGGCGTGGCAAAATGCACTCAAAAGCCTATAAATCCTAAACGAAAACTCAGAACTTCACGAAAATTGGTGAGCATATGTGCCACAACATCATTAACAAGCATGCAAAATATCATGGAGATCGGACTATAGGTGGCGCTATAACTGTTAAAAAGCTTGCCTGTATTGGCTGTAAATGGACTTTTCCATCTATTATTTCAGTGGTTAAAAGCTTTCTAAATAAATCTTAATGTCTTAAATGCTTATGTGCTTAAAGGCCTTAAATGCTTGAACCCCGATAAATGCTGCTTGCAGCTTTAATTATTATTATTCTTCTGCCGTAAAACGCATCGTGCAGCCCAAACCGTAAGGGCTAGAGCATTGAAACTTTGCCAGATGGTAGTACAAAAATCGAGGAGAGGTTCAGAGATTATGACCCCGATTGGCCCATAGGTGGCGCTATAGCAACCAAAAGCGCGAAACTGCTCATAACTCCTAGACCGTATGTCGCAGACTCAAGTGTCTTATATCATTGGAAAGCTGGACGCCTGACGAACAAAACGTATATCTCCGATTTCATTTCCGTCATGATAGATTTTCCGCCATTTTGAATTTTGTCGAAAATCTACTTTTGCGAAGTAGTCCCTGTTTTTTTGCCCGATCGGAGCCAAACCAGTGCAGAAATGTTCTCTGGAGTCTGAAGATCAATAATTATCGAAAAAATGTTGAAATTTCGATTCATGGACGCTAGGGGGCGCAAAATAATCGTTGTGGGAGGAGCCTATTTTACTAAAATGGCTATAACTTAAAAAGTAAATAAGATAGCTTCACCAAACTCGGTACACATGTGTATGGGTTCATTCTGGGGTCACAGTAAAAAAATCGCGACGATTGAACACTAGGTGGCGCTATAACATGAAAAAAACATGAAAAGGGCTATAACCACCTGACCGTTAGTCCGATTGACTTGAAAATTGGTATGCAGTGTCTTGGTCCAAGGTGCCATGTATGTCTATGAGGACATTGGCGTATCTCAAAAAACATGGCCGCCATTGGCCAATGAAGTTGAGCACCTATTAGACAAGGTTAACGGAGGCCGATCGGAACGAAACTCGATGGGCATGTTCGACTCATGGCCCTAGAGGTCTGTAAGAATTTTGAAAGAAATCGGCCACTAGTTGGCGCTAACGAGTTTTTTGGCTCTGTAATCACGTGGTGTTACACTTATCGTCACAAAAAGCATATCATTTGATATATCTGCTCATGCTGAACAACTTTGCCTCAAGAACCATTTCTGTCAATCAAACCGTTCATTAAATATTCATGAATATGTCTAAAACCTACTTTTGCGAACTAGTCCTAGGTTTTTTGCCCGATCGGAACCAGACCAGTCTAGGACAATTCTCTGGACTCTCTAGATCAATAATTATCAAAAAAAGTTGAACTTTTGCATTTGGATGGCTGTAATAGGATCATTTATAAAATGGGCATGGAAAAATACATTAAAAAGCCTATAAATCCTAAATAAAAACCCAGAACTTCACAAAAATTGGTGAACTTATGTGACATAACATCATTAACAAGCATGCAAAATTTCATGGAGATCGGACGATAGGTGGCGCTATAACTGTTAAAAATCTTTAAAACCATATATTTCCTATGGTAAACTGCCTGTATTGACTGTAAATGGTCTTTTCCATCTCTGAATATATAATTTTCATATCATAATGTTAAAAACTAGTGCAATACAATTCTCTGGACTCACTAGAACAATAATTGTCAGAAAAAGTTGAACTACTTCATTTGGATAGCTATAATAGGTTCACTTCAAAATGTGGCCTTTACCAAGTGTCCCCGAAAGCCTATATCTCTTTAATGAATGTTCAAACCTTCTTAAAAACAAGTCAGAACATGTGAAATATCACTCTGAACATGCATGAAAATTTTCAGACAGATCTGACAAAATTTGCCTCTATAACAGTTAAAAAGGTGAAAATGATATGAATATAATGACATATTAAGCCAAGAAGTGGTATTTTACTGCCCCCTGCTGTTTAAAATAGTCATGTTGTCATATTGTTCTATAATTTATATTTAGACTTTATAAAATCACTATTTTAACATTTACAATTACATTTAGTCAAAAATCCATCTGTTAAATTATTAGTATTGACAGTTTGATCACATCATATATTTCAAATGTCTGTATCTACAATATAATGTGTGTGTGTAGTCTTAGGTTTCTGAATAAATTCTGAATGATCTGATTAATAGCTTACAAAGACTTTGTGAAATGTTTATAGACCATTCAAATATATTTTCATAATGACATATCCCAATAGCATTGAAAAAACAACATTTGTCTTGTGTGTGTGTGTGTGTGTGTGTGTGTGTGTATGTGTTAACATGCATTATGGATTTAAAATGGAAAAACTGGTTTGCTTTAGTGCAGAAAAATGGTGAAAATCAAGAAGTTTAAAGTGAAAGTGAGCCAATATGTGGTCTTCTACTGCCCTCTGCTGGCCATTCTACTTATTAATGTCTACCCACATATGCTTTTGCATTCATTAGACACTAAAAATCACTTATATAACAATAAAACACTAAAAAATCACTTATATAACAATTACTATTGTAGCACAATCATATTTTGTCAGAGTTTATCACTTCATTTTTACTGATACTTCACATAATTGCTAGCAATGTGGTAAATCATGGTTAAATCACACTAAAAACATGGTAAATCAATAAATGATACTAGAATGTGGTGTATCAAGGTAAATCATACTACAATCCTGGTACATCATTCTAGAACATAGTATATCATGGTACATCATGCTAGAACATGGTAAATCATGGTAAACTATGCTAGAACAGGGTAAATCATGGTAAGCCATGATAAATCATAATAAACTATGGTAAATCATGTTAGAATGTGGTATATCATGGTAAATCATGCTAGAACATGGTAAATCATGGTAAACTATGCTAGAACAGGGTAAATCATGGTAAACTATGATAAATCATGATAAACTATGGTAATCCATGCTAGAATCACAGTAAACAATGGTAAATCATACTAGAATGTAGTATATCATGGTAAATTATGCTAGAATATGGCAAATCATGCTAGAATCATAGTAAATAATACTAGAATGTGCTAAATTGTTGTGGGAGGAGCCTATTTTACTAAAATGGCTATAACTCAAGAAGTAAATGAGATATCTTCACCAAACTCAGTACACATGTGTATGGGTTCAATTTGAGGTCACAGTAAACAATTCTATGGAGATCGGACCATAGGTGGCGCTATAACTGTTAAAAAGCTTTAAAACCATATATATCCCATGGTAAACTGCCTGTATTGGCTGTAAATGGTCTTTTCCATCTATTATGTCCGTGGTTACATGCTTGCTAAATAAATCTTAACTTTTGATGCTTTTGTGCTTAAATGCTTAAAAGGCTTTAACTGCTTGAACCCCGATAAATGCTGCTTGCAGCTTTAATTAGGGGTTCAAGCATGAAATGCTGAAACCCTATTGTAATTGTAAGGATTCGTAAAACGCATCGCGCAGGACAAACCGTAAGGCCTAGAGACTTGAAACCTGGCCAGATGGTAGGCCTCAATTTGGGGACAACCTATCAGAGTATGACCCCGATTGGCCCATAGGTGGCGCTACAGCAACCAAAAGTTCAAAATCGCTCATATCTCTTAGACCGTTTGTCCCAGGATCAAGTGTCTTATATCGTTGGAATCCTTGGCTCAAGGCAGACAAAATGGCTATCTCCGATTTGGATGTAGGCAGGGAAAATTTTCTGCTATGTTGACTTTTGTCCATAACCTACTTTTGCGAACTAGTCCCTGGTTTTTCGCCCGATCGGAACCAAACCAGTCTAGGACAATTCTCTGGACTCTCTAGATCAATAATTATCAAAAAAAAGTTGAACTTTGGCATTTGCGTGGCTGTAACAGGGTCATTTAGAAAAGGGGCGTGGCAAAATACGCTCAAAAGCCTATAAATCCCAAAGGAAAACTCAGAACTTCACCAAAATTGATGAGCATATGTGTCAGAACATGGTGAGGAAGCATGCAGAGTTTCATGGAGATCGGACCATAGGTGGCGCTATAACTGGCAAAAAGCCTTCATTCTTATTAGGGGTTCAAGCATGAAATGCTGAAACCCTATTGTAATTGTAAGGATTCGTAAAACGCATCGCGCAGGACAAACCGTAAGGCCTAGAGACTTGAAACCTGGCCAGATGGTAGGCCTCAATTTGGGGACAACCTATCAGAGTATGACCCCGATTGGCCCATAGGTGGCGCTACAGCAACCAAAAGTTCAAAATCGCTCATATCTCTTAGACCGTTTGTCCCAGGATCAAGTGTCTTATATCGTTGGAATCCTTGGCTCAAGGCGGACAAAATGGCTATCTCCGATTTGGATGTAGGCAGGGAAAATTTTCTGCTATGTTGACTTTTGTCCATAACCTACTTTTGCAAACTAGTCCCTGGTTTTTCGCCCGATCGGAACCAAACCAGTCTAGGACAATTCTCTGGACTCTCTAGATCAATAATTATCAAAAAAAAGTTGAACTTTGGCATTTGCGTGGCTGTAACAGGGTCATTTAGAAAAGGGGCGTGGCAAAATACGCTCAAAAGCCTATAAATCCCAAAGGAAAACTCAGAACTTCACCAAAATTGATGAGCATATGTCTCAGAACATGGTGAGGAAGCATGCAGAGTTTCATGGAGATCGGACCGTAGGTGGCGCTATAACTGGCAAAAAGCCTTCATTCTTATTAGGGGTTCAAGCATGAAATGCTGAAACCCTATTGTAATTGTAAGGATTCGTAAAACGCATCGCGCAGGACAAACCGTAAGGCCTAGAGACTTGAAACCTGGCCAGATGGTAGGCCTCAATTTGGGGACAACCTATCAGAGTATGACCCCGATTGGCCCATAGGTGGCGCTACAGCAACCAAAAGTTCAAAATCGCTCATATCTCTTAGACCGTTTGTCCCAGGATCAAGTGTCTTATATCGTTGGAATCCTTGGCTCAAGGCAGACAAAATGGCTATCTCCGATTTGGATGTAGGCAGGGAAAATTTTCTGCTATGTTGACTTTTGTCCATAACCTACTTTTGCGAACTAGTCCCTGGTTTTTCGCCCGATCGGAACCAAACCAGTCTAGGACAATTCTCTGGACTCTCTAGATCAATAATTATCAAAAAAAAGTTGAACTTTGGCATTTGCGTGGCTGTAACAGGGTCATTTAGAAAAGGGGCGTGGCAAAATACGCTCAAAAGCCTATAAATCCCAAAGGAAAACTCAGAACTTCACCAAAATTGATGAGCATATGTGTCAGAACATGGTGAGGAAGCATGCAGAGTTTCATGGAGATCGGACCATAGGTGGCGCTATAACTGGCAAAAAGCCTTCATTCTTATTAGGGGTTCAAGCATGAAATGCTGAAACCCTATTGTAATTGTAAGGATTCGTAAAACGCATCGCGCAGGACAAACCGTAAGGCCTAGAGACTTGAAACCTGGCCAGATGGTAGGCCTCAATTTGGGGACAACCTATCAGAGTATGACCCCGATTGGCCCATAGGTGGCGCTACAGCAACCAAAAGTTCAAAATCGCTCATATCTCTTAGACCGTTTGTCCCAGGATCAAGTGTCTTATATCGTTGGAATCCTTGGCTCAAGGCGGACAAAATGGCTATCTCCGATTTGGATGTAGGCAGGGAAAATTTTCTGCTATGTTGACTTTTGTCCATAACCTACTTTTGCAAACTAGTCCCTGGTTTTTCGCCCGATCGGAACCAAACCAGTCTAGGACAATTCTCTGGACTCTCTAGATCAATAATTATCAAAAAAAAGTTGAACTTTGGCATTTGCGTGGCTGTAACAGGGTCATTTAGAAAAGGGGCGTGGCAAAATACGCTCAAAAGCCTATAAATCCCAAAGGAAAACTCAGAACTTCACCAAAATTGATGAGCATATGTCTCAGAACATGGTGAGGAAGCATGCAGAGTTTCATGGAGATCGGACCGTAGGTGGCGCTATAACTGGCAAAAAGCCTTCATTCTTATTAGGGGTTCAAGCATGAAATGCTGAAACCCTATTGTAATTGTAAGGATTCGTAAAACGCATCGCGCAGGACAAACCGTAAGGCCTAGAGACTTGAAACCTGGCCAGATGGTAGGCCTCAATTTGGGGACAACCTATCAGAGTATGACCCCGATTGGCCCATAGGTGGCGCTACAGCAACCAAAAGTTCAAAATCGCTCATATCTCTTAGACCGTTTGTCCCAAGATCAAGTGTCTAATATCGTTGGAATCCTTGGCTCAAGGCGGACAAAATGGCTATCTCCGATTTGGATGTAGGCAGGGAAAATTTTCTGCTATGTTGACTTTTGTCCATAACCTACTTTTGCGAACTAGTCCCTGGTTTTTCGCCCGATCGGAACCAAACCAGTCTAGGACAATTCTCTGGACTCTCTAGATCAATAATTATCAAAAAAAAGTTGAACTTTGGCATTTGCGTGGCTGTAACAGGGTCATTTAGAAAAGGGGCGTGGCAAAATACGCTCAAAAGCCTATAAATCCCAAAGGAAAACTCAGAACTTCACCAAAATTGATGAGCATATGTGTCAGAACATGGTGAGGAAGCATGCAGAGTTTCATGGAGATCGGACCATAGGTGGCGCTATAACTGGCAAAAAGCCTTCATTCTTATTAGGGGTTCAAGCATGAAATGCTGAAACCCTATTGTAATTGTAAGGATTCGTAAAACGCATCGCGCAGGACAAACCGTAAGGCCTAGAGACTTGAAACCTGGCCAGATGGTAGGCCTCAATTTGGGGACAACCTATCAGAGTATGACCCCGATTGGCCCATAGGTGGCGCTACAGCAACCAAAAGTTCAAAATCGCTCATATCTCTTAGACCGTTTGTCCCAGGATCAAGTGTCTTATATCGTTGGAATCCTTGGCTCAAGGCGGACAAAATGGCTATCTCCGATTTGGATGTAGGCAGGGAAAATTTTCTGCTATGTTGACTTTTGTCCATAACCTACTTTTGCAAACTAGTCCCTGGTTTTTCGCCCGATCGGAACCAAACCAGTCTAGGACAATTCTCTGGACTCTCTAGATCAATAATTATCAAAAAAAAGTTGAACTTTGGCATTTGCGTGGCTGTAACAGGGTCATTTAGAAAAGGGGCGTGGCAAAATACGCTCAAAAGCCTATAAATCCCAAAGGAAAACTCAGAACTTCACCAAAATTGATGAGCATATGTGTCAGAACATGGTGAGGAAGCATGCAGAGTTTCATGGAGATCGGACCATAGGTGGCGCTATAACTGGCAAAAAGCCTTCATTCTTATTAGGGGTTCAAGCATGAAATGCTGAAACCCTATTGTAATTGTAAGGATTCGTAAAACGCATCGCGCAGGACAAACCATAAGGCCTAGAGACTTGAAACCTGGCCAGATGGTAGGCCTCAATTTGGGGACAACCTATCAGAGTATGACCCCGATTGGCCCATAGGTGGCGCTACAGCAACCAAAAGTTCAAAATCGCTCATATCTCTTAGACCGTTTGTCCCAAGATCAAGTGTCTAATATCGTTGGAATCCTTGGCTCAAGGCGGACAAAATGGCTATCTCCGATTTGGATGTAGGCAGGGAAAATTTTCTGCTATGTTGACTTTTGTCCATAACCTACTTTTGCGAACTAGTCCCTGGTTTTTCGCCCGATCGGAACCAAACCAGTCTAGGACAATTCTCTGGACTCTCTAGATCAATAATTATCAAAAAAAAGTTGAACTTTGGCATTTGCGTGGCTGTAACAGGGTCATTTAGAAAAGGGGCGTGGCAAAATACGCTCAAAAGCCTATAAATCCCAAAGGAAAACTCAGAACTTCACCAAAATTGATGAGCATATGTGTCAGAACATGGTGAGGAAGCATGCAGAGTTTCATGGAGATCGGACCATAGGTGGCGCTATAACTGGCAAAAAGCCTTCATTCTTATTAGGGGTTCAAGCATGAAATGCTGAAACCCTATTGTAATTGTAAGGATTCGTAAAACGCATCGCGCAGGACAAACCGTAAGGCCTAGAGACTTGAAACCTGGCCAGATGGTAGGCCTCAATTTGGGGACAACCTATCAGAGTATGACCCCGATTGGCCCATAGGTGGCGCTACAGCAACCAAAAGTTCAAAATCGCTCATATCTCTTAGACCGTTTGTCCCAGGATCAAGTGTCTTATATCGTTGGAATCCTTGGCTCAAGGCGGACAAAATGGCTATCTCCGATTTGCTCGCCCTTTGGGCGCCAATTTTGAGTAAATTGCATTTTTTTGAAAAACCTATTTTTGCGAACTTCTCCTAGGTTTTTTGCCCGATCGGAACCAAACCACTGCAAGAATATTCTCTGGAGGCTGACAATCAGTAATCATCCCAAAAATTCAAAATTTCAATTAACGGTCGATAAGGGGAACCAAAATATTTGATGGCACCAGGGCCACTTTTACTAAAACGGTTATAAATTGTGAACAGAAAGAGATTTTTTTGCTAAACTTGGGATACATCTTCCTGAGCTCAATCTGAGATCACTTGAAAAAAATGCCAACAATTGTCCACTTGGTGGCACTATAAAACGGTTATAACTTGTGAACGGAAAGAGATATTTTCGCAAAACTTGGGACACATGTTCATGAGCTCATTCTGAGGTCACGTGAAAAAAATCATGACAATTGGCCACTTGGTGGCACTATAAAGTGGTTATAACTTGTGAGCGGAAAGAGATATTTTCGCTAAACTTGGGACACGTTCATAAGCTCAATCTGAGTTGACATGAAAAAAATCGTGACAATTGGCCACTTGGTGGCGCTATAACAGTGAAAAAAATCATAACAATTGCTATAAGCGCACCCAACTGTTAGTCTACTGAAAATTTGGCACGCAGTGTCTTTGTCCAGGGTGCCATGATAGTCTATGAGAACATTGGTGAATCTCAAAAAACTCAGTATACGTCATTGGCACAATGCCTTGAAGGAGCCTTAGAAGTTTCAAGCCAGTGTTTTTTCACAGGAGTGACCTCCTAAGACTCCTGAATCCTTGCCGAGTCCAACAATACCAAACATGACAGGTTTCGCCCATAGACTGTAAAAAATATGGACAAAGCGTCTGTGACGTCACCCATAGACTTTCTGCAGAACGGTTTTGAAGCCTTTTATGGGGGGTATGGGCGGCGCCATCTTGGAAAATCTTGGGAAATCCTAACCCCGCCCACCTTCTGACGCAGCGCGCGTCACTCAGCTCGCTCTGCTACTCCGGTTATCTCTGTGTATATTTTAGGCAACGAAATATGTTATAAAACACCATACTAACTCTTTTCGTTTTCATTTAAAGAAATCTTAATATTATAGCCACACAAATGTGGTTCAGGCAACGCGTATTGATTATATTCACTGCACATAGTTTGCATATTTATAAAAAAAACTAAATATAAAACACAAACCTGCCTCTTTTCGTTTTAAATATAATATAAAAATATTAAACATTTTAATATGGTCCAGGCAATATGTGCATTTGTACTAAACAACAGATTTAGCAGTAAACAACATATAGATCATCTTCGTTGTGTTAAAATTTAAAATGACAAAACTCAACCCAGTCTCTTTTTGTTAAATTTCAGTTGTGTCAATATTAGCCATTATAAAAGTATAAGTAAAAGGTATAAGAAGCTATACAAATAAAGCAAACAATTCAGTCAAACACACAAAGTCAGCGCTCGATCTAGTCTAACAATACAACAGTAAAGTTAAATAGTTTATAAAGTTATGAAACTTCCCCTCAGCAAAAACGATTGGCCAGGGAACAAATTATAGTTTCACGAAACCAAAAATCGCCCGTTGGATATAGACAAGATGAATTATATCTCATGTTTAACCACTACAGAGACCCCAGGGTCAGCGGCGAACGACTAGCCGAGGAAAAGCTGTTCCAGGCAGGGTACATGCGCCGAGCGCCCGGTCATCATCGCTGGATCTCACAACTGGATAAAATTTTCATAAATCTTTAAATAAACCACAGATTTGAGCTTTAAACAACTACATTCTCGCCTGAAAAACTCTTAAAACTACATTTCATGATACAGAAACCGTAGTATTATATTTCAACTGTGTTAAAAAATGGCGCTTCTTATGTTGTCATTCTCCTTGGCGCAGCCTAAGCTGTCAATCAAGCTGTCAATCAAAGTTAACCACGCCCTTATTTGTCATACATTTTATATCTAAATACTATCTAAACTAACGAGTTAGAAAAAAAATCACTACCCTCGCCATTGTCAGGCACTCGGAACCTATCGAAAAATACAATAAAAGTCCATGGGACCAACCTGTAAAAACATGAATTTATGCTGTGAAAACGGACATTTTAACATGGGGGCTATGGACATTTGCTCCCTTTTGGGACCTTCCCCTAGCAGATTTTCGATGTATTGCAGTTTTTCGCACTTCCGGGTAGGCTTCATTTTTCAGATGAGAATGTTGCCCCTTGGTTTCGCCTTATGGTTTTTGTAAGTGTCATTTAGAGCTTTAAAAAATTGTGGTTATCTTCAAAGCCGTTAGTCCGATCAAGACAAAAAAAAAAAAAAGCTAAACAATAACACCAAAATGTTAAAATTATGATAGGGACTGACAAAAAAAAATATTATATCCAATCAATTTCACCCATGGATCATTTTGATGCTCTCACATGTTTGAAACGAACAATTGATGGATTGTGATGAAATTTGTTTTAAATTGGGACTGGCGAATCCCTGTCCGTAGAGCTAGTAAGTCCCGCCCATCCGTAAAACCCCACTGGACCTCTAGGTTGAAAAATCGTCAATGCAAGTGAATGTAAGAAAATAATTCTTTTCCGGTCCAGTTTGAATTGTGCCATGAATGTGAACATACGTTGTCTGTGAATTTTTTATATAATTTTTCATGTTACGAGTTTGACAGTATATTGTATGATTCTTTGGCTAGCAGTTGTGGAAAAGACATAATGAGAAAGACTACATGTCGCCTATGTGACGTCACCCGATAACACATTTTTCCTTCCACTTGTCAAATCACGGTGCTAATGCTGCGATAATCTATGGAGACAGATCGAGATGCCTGTGTGTTTTGTACCCAAATGTCACCATTCAAACCAAATGGGTTGTTCTTTCTTCAGATTCCCGTCTGATGTAAAAACTAGTTGTAGTCCACAAAGTGCTCTCACACAAAGTCTAACCGTATCAAACTTCTACCCGCTAAATTGTAGCATTCTTCACACGAAAAATTATATTAAAAATTCACAGACAACATATGTTCACATTCATGCCAAAATTCAAACGAGACCAGAAAATAATTATTTTCTCACATTCACTTGCATTGACGATTTTTCAACCTAGAGGTCCAGTGGGGTTAGCGGAAGGGGCGGGACTTACCAGCTCTATACTGTCAATGACCGTTTGCAAAGACCCGCCCACTTTAGTTACTGTTGCTATGTCTGACAAGCGACGCCACTCTCACACCACACCAAGTTCTCACGCAGTGAAAAATACACTGCGGATCAGAGAGGATACTGCGCGCTGACAGACAAGTACTTTTAATATGAAACAAAGTCTCACCTTTCAAATGTAGTCATTTTTTAGAGACATTTAAACAATAAATACCGTTTTGTGACTCTTTAATGTGTCTGACAGATCGCTGTAGACTCGAGGCTCAGTTAAAGCTGCTCGTGAACCGATCATCTCTTCCTTCTAGTTAATTTATAGCATTAAAATAAACATAAATGAACATATAAGGAATGTTGTTTTAAAGTGCTATGACGTCAGTACACTTTGTTTTTCAAATTGAAATCCTCCAATGTTAATCTACTAACTCTCCTGACTGCTTTGTTGGACAAAATGGCGGATTATGATTAGTCAGATCGCCTGTCATTCAAACTCCATGCGAAGGGTCAATTGAGAATGCCCATGCTCACAATCCTGATCTAATCGACAACTTTGCAGTTGCACATAGGAAAGCCCGGAAAATCCCACTATAATGTAAGAGAGCATCTTTTTTATGTATTTGGACCTAGGCCTAACAATGCGTTATCGTGCGCTGACACCATGTTTTTTTTTTTTTTTTGAGGCTACTCCTGATTTTGTTAGTCATCTCATCTCTTATATGCTGTGTATGATCATATCCTGCCCTATTCATGGTAGCCTACTTGCAGACATTGCGTCATCAATATCATTAATTGCGTCATCATACTTAAGGGCCCAGTGTTGACTGGTTACGCCACTGAATATAATTGTCTAAACTCCTTATCAAAATTACATATTTACAACAAATTTGACACATATATATGGGCACACTTTGAGTACTACTAATAAAAGTGGTGGAGATCAGGCAAGACTGTAAGAAGACTCAGGCAAAAAGGTGCTATAACTGTAAAAACTTTAGCTTTAAAACCATTTATTTCCTATGGTAAACTGCCTGTATTGGCTGTAAATTGACTTTTTCATCTATGATGACAGTTGTTAAATGCTTGCTAAATAAAACTTAATGTCTTTTGAT
This sequence comes from Scardinius erythrophthalmus, assembly GCF_964197995.2. Classification (NCBI taxonomy): domain Eukaryota; kingdom Metazoa; phylum Chordata; class Actinopteri; order Cypriniformes; family Leuciscidae; genus Scardinius; species Scardinius erythrophthalmus. Next base: position 132,548 of record NW_028296476.1, on the reverse strand, counting down.
GCTTGTGAGCTTAAAGGCCTTAAATGCTTGAACCCCGATAAATGCTGCTTGCAGCTTTAATTAGGGGTTCAAGCACGAAGTGCTGAAACCCTATTGTAATTGCCCTGATTTTTATTATTATTATTATTCTTCCCTAAAACGCATCGTGCAGCCAAAACCGTAAGGCCTAGAGACGTGATACTTGGTCAAATGGTAGTAGTATTGCTCGCTACTCAGATACACGGACTTAGCCAAATCGGCCCATAGGTGGCGCTACAGCAACCAAAAGCGCGAAACTGCTCAGAACTCCTAGACCGTATGTCGTAGACTCAAGTGTCTTATATCATTGGGAAGCTGGATGCCTGACGAACAAAACGTATATCTCCGATTTCATTTCCGCCATGATAGATTTTCCGCCATTTTGAATTTTGCCAAAAACCTACTTTTGCGAACTAGTCCTAGGTTTTTCGCCCGATCGGAACCAAACCAGTACAGAAATGTTCTCTGGAGTCTGAATATCAATAATTATCGAAAAAAAGTTGAAATTTCGATTCACGGACGCTAAGGGGCGCCAAAACGTATGTTGTGGGAGGGGCCTATTTTACTAAAATGGCTATAACTCCAGAAGTAAATGAGGTATCTTCACCAATCTCGGTACACATGTGTAAGAGGTCAATCTGAGGTCACAGTAAAAAAATCGCGGCGATTGGCCACATGGTGGCGCTATAACTTGAAAAAAACATAAAACAGGCTTTAACCACCTGACCGTTAGTCCGATTGACTTGAAAATTGGTATGCAGTGTCTTGGCCCAAGGTGTCATGTATGTCTATGAGGACATTGGTGTATCTCAAAAAACATGGCCGCCATCGGCCAATGAAGTTTGAGCACCTATTAGACAAGGTTAACGGAGGCCTATCGGAACGAAACTCGGTGGGCATGTTCGACTCATGGCCCTAGAGGTCTGTAAGAATTTTAAAAGAAATCGGCCACTAGTTGGCGCTAACGAGTTTTATGGCTCTGTAATCACGTGGTGTTACACTTATTGTCACAAAATGCATACCATTTGATAGATCTCCTCTTGTTGAACAACTTTGCCTCAAGAACCATTGCTGTCAATCAAACCGTTCATTAAATATTCGTAATTATGTTAAAAACCTACTTTTGCGAACTAGTCCTAGGTTTTTCGCCCGATCAGAACCAAACGAGTCTAGGACAATTCTATGGACTCTCAAGATCAATAATTATCAAAAAAAAGTTGAACTTTTGCATTTTTCGCATGGGTATATTGGGTCATAAAGAAAATGGGCGTGGCAAAATGCACTCAAAAGCCTATAAATCCTAAACAAAAACTCAGAACTTCACGAAAATTGGTGAGCTTATGTGCCATAACATCATTAACAAGCATGCAAAATTTCATGGAGATCGGACTATAGATGGTGCTATAACTTTTAAAAAGCTTTAAAAAACACATATTTCCTATGGTAAATTGCCTGTATTGGCTGTAAATGGACTTTTCCATCTATTATTTCAGTGGTTAAAAGCTTTCTAAATAAATCTTAATGTCTTAAATGCTTATGTGCCTAAAGGCCTTAAATGCTTGAACCCCGATAAATGCTGCTTGCAGCTTTAATTATTATTATTATTATTATTTTTCTTCTGCCGTAAAACTCATCGTGCAGCCCAAACCGTAAGAGCTGGAGCTTTGAAACTTTGCCAGATGGTAGTACAAAAATCGAGGAGAGGTTCAGAGAATATGACCCCAATTGGCCCATAGGTGGCGCTATAGCAACCAAAAGCGCGAAACTGCTCATAACTCCTAGACCGTATGACGTAGACTCAAGTGTCTTATATCACTGGAAAGCTGGAAACCTGAAGGTCAAAACGTATATCTCCGATTTCATTTCCTGTATGCAAATTGTCCGCCATTTTGAATTTAGTTAAAAACCTACTTTTGCGAACTAGTCCTAGGTTTTTTGTCCAATTGGATCCAAAACAGTGCAGAAATGTTCTCTGGAGTCTGAATATCAATAATTATCGAAAAAAAGTCGAAATTTCGATTCCTGATCGCCGGGGGGTGATAAATTAATGTTGTGGGAGGAGCCTATTTTACTAAAATGGCTATAACTCGAGAATGAAATTAGATATCTTCACCAAACTTGGTGCACATGTGTATGAGTTCAATCTGGGGTCACAGTAAAAAAATCGCGACGATTGATTACTAGGTGGCGCTATAACATGAAAAAAACATGAAAACGGCTATGACCACGTGACCGTTAGTCCGATTGACTTGAAAATTGGTATGCAGTGTCTTGGTCCAAGGTACCATGTATGTCTATGAGGACATTGGCGTATCTCGAAAAACATGGCCGCCATCGACCAATGAAATTTGAGCACCTATTAGACAAGGTTAACGGAGGCCGATCGGAACGAAACTCGATGGGCATGTTCGACTCATGGCCCTAGAGGTCTCTAAGAGTTTTGAAAGAAATCGGCCACTAGTTGGCGCTAACGAGTTTTATGGCTCTGTAATCACGTGGTGTTACACTTATCGTCACAAAATGCATATCATCTGATAGATCTGCTCATGCTGAACAACTTTGCCTCAAGAACTAATGCTGTCAATTAAACCGTTTATTAAATATTCGTAATTATGTTAAAAACCTACTTTTGCGAACTAGTCCTAGGTTTTTCGCCCGATCGAAACCAGACCAGTCTAGGACAATTCTCTGGACACTCTAGATCAATAATTATCAAAAAAAAGTTGAACTTTTGCATGTAGATGGCTGTAAGAGGGTCATTTAGTAAAGGGGCGTGGCAAAAAACACTAAAAAGCCTATAAATCCTAAATGAAAACTCAGAACTTCACAAAAATTGGTGAGCATATGTGACATAACATCATTAACAAGCATGCCGATTTTTATGAAGATCGGACGATAGCTGGCGCAATAACTGCTAAAAAGCTTTAAAACCATATATTTCCTATTGTATTTCCTGTAAATGGTCTTTTCCATCTATTATGTTAGTAGTTACATGCTTGCTAAATAAAAGTTAATCACTTTTGATGCTTTTGTGCTTAAAGGCCTTAACTGCTTGAACCCCGATAAATGCTGCTTGCAGCTTTAATTATTATTATTATTATTATTATTCCGCCGTAAAACGCATCGTGCAGCCCAAACCGTAAGAGCTGGAACTTTGAAACTTTGACAGATGGTAGTACAAAAATCGAGGAAAGGTTCAGAGATTATGACCCCGATTGGCCCATAGGTGGCGCTATAACAACCAAAAGCGCGAAACTGCTCATAACTCCTAGACCGTATGTCGTAGGCTCAAGTGTCTTATATCATTGGAAAGCTGGACGCCTGACGAACAAAACGTATATCTCCGATTTCATTTCCGCCATGATAAATTTTCCGCCATTTTGAATTTTGTCAAAAACCTACTTTTGCGAACTAGTCCCTGGTTTTTTGCCCGATTGGAACCAAACCAGTGCAGAAATGTTCTCTGGAGTCTGAATATCAATAATTATCAAAAAAAAGTTGAAATTTCGATTCACGGTCGCTAAGGTGCGGCAAAACGTATGTTGTGGGAGGGGCCTATTTTACTAAAATGGCTATAACTCCCGAAGTAAATGAGGTATCTTCACCAAACTTGGTACACATGTGTAAGAGTTCAATCTGGGGTCACAGTAAAAAAATCGCGACGATTGGCCTCATGGTGGCGCTATAAAATGAAAAAAACATAAAACAGGCTATAACCACCTGACCGTTAGTCCGATTGACTTGAAAATTGGTATGCAGTGTCTTGGTCCAAGGTGCCATGTTTATGTATGAGGACATTGGCGTATCTCAAAAACCATGGCCGCCATCGGCCAATGAAGTTTGAGCACCTATTAGACAAGTTTAACGGAGGTCGACCGGAACGAAACTCAATGGGCATGTTCGGCTCATGGCCCTAGAGGTCTGTAAGAATTTTGAAAGAAATCGGCCACTAGTTGGCGCTAACGAGTTTTACGGCTCTGTAATCACGTGGTGTTACAAATATCCACACAATATGCATATCATTTGATAGATCTCCTCATCCTGAACAACTTTGCCTCAAGAACCATTGCTGTCAATCAAACTGTTCATTAATTATTCATGAATATGTTTAAAACCTACTTTTGCGAACTAGTCCTAGGTTTTTCGCCCGATCGGAACCAGACCAGTCTAGGACAATTCTCTGGACTCTCTAGATCAATAATTATCAAAAAAAGTTGAACTTTTGCATTTGGGTGGCTGTAATAGGGTAATTTATAAAATGGGCGTGGCAAAATACATTAAAAAGCCTATAAATCCTAAATGAAAACTCAGAACTTCACAAAAATTGGTCAGCATATGTGACATAACATCATTAACAAGCATGAAAAATTCTATGGAGATCGGACGATAGGTGGCGCTATAACTGTTAAAAAGCTTTAAAATCATATATTTCCTATGGTAAACTGCCTGTATTGGCTGTAAATGGTCTTTTCCATCTCTGATCATATAATTTTCATATCATAATGTTAAAAACTAGTGCAATACAATTATCTGGACTCACTAGATCAATAATTGTCAGAAAAAGTTGAACTACTTCATTTGGATAGCTATAATAGGTTCACTTCAAAATGTGGCCTTTACCAAGTGTCCCCGAAAGCCTATATCTCTTTAATGAATGACTCAGACCTTCTTAAAAACAAGTCAGAACGTGTGAAATATCACCCTGAACAAGCATGAAAATTTTCAGACAGATCGGACAAAATTTGCCTCTATAACAGTTAAAAAGGTGAAAATTATATGAATTAATGGCATGTTAAGCCAATAAGTGGTATTTTACTGCCCCCTGCTGTTTAAAATAGTCATTTTCTCATATTGGTATTGGTATCAGCCATGGTAAATCATGATAAATGATGGTGTGTGTGTGTGTGTGTGTGTGTGTGTGTGTGTGTGTGTGTGTGTGTGTGTGTGTGTGTGTGTGTGTGTGTGTGTGTGTGGTACAAATATAACAAAGGTTTTATTTTCCAACATGAAAACAAACATAGTGCTAGTGCACAAACAATAACCGACAATGATAATGGATGAGAGGGGAACTTAAAGACACAGATCAAGACAAGGACAACAGGTGACGGTTATGATGATGAGGAGCAGGTGATGATGTGGAGGGTGATGAGGAGCAGGTGCAGGTGATGACGACAGATGGTGAATGTGATGAAGACAGAAGGTGAATGTGATGAAGGTGAATGTGACACCAATATCACTGAAACATTTGTGTGTGTATGTGTGTGTGTGTGTGTGTGTGTGTGTGTGTGTGTGTGTGTGTGTGTGTGTGTGTGGTACAAATATAACAAAGGTTTTATTTTCCAACATGAAAACAAACATAACAGAGTGCTAGTGCACAAACAATAACCGACAATGATAATGGGTGAGAGGGGAACTTAAATACACAGATCAAGACAAGGACAACAGGTGACGGTTATGATGATGAGGAGCAGGTGATGATGATGAGAGTGATGAGGAGCAGGTGATGACGACAGATGATGAATGTGATGAAGACAGAAGGTGAATGTGATGAAGGTGAATGTGACACCAATATCACTGAAACATTTGTGTGTGTGTGTGTGTGTGTGTGTGTGTGTGTGTGTGTGTGTGTGTAGCATTATTGTGTGTAGCATATGTAGCAAGTATGCATTATTGAGTTAACATGGAAACACTGGTTTGCTTTAGTGCAGAAAACTGGTCAAAATCATGAGGTTTAAAGTGAAAGTGAGCCAATAAGTGGTCTTCTACTGCCCTCTGCTGGCCATTCTACTTAATTAAAATTTTCCACATGTGCTTGCATTTATACTTGAATACACACTAAAAATCACTTATATAGCAATAACTATTATAACATAATCATATTTTGTCAGTGTTAATCACTTTATTTGCACTGACACTTCAAATAATTGCTAGTAATGTGGTAAATCATGGTAAATCATGGTTAACTATGCTGTGTGTGTGTGTGTGTGTGTGTGTGTGTGTGTGTGTGTGTGTGTGTGTGTAAGCATGCATTGAGTTAACATGGATAAACTGGTTTGCTTTAGTGCAGAAAACTGGTTTAAAGTGAAAGTGAGCCAATAAGTGGTCTTCTACTGCCCTCTGCTGGCCATTCTACTTATTAATAAAATATTTCAACGTGTGCTTGCATTCATACTTGAATACACACTAAAAAAATCACTTATATAGCAATAACTATTATAACACAATCATATTTTGTCAGTGTTAACCACTTTATTTGCACTGACACTTCAAATAATTGCTAGTAATGTGATAAATCAGGCTAGAAACATGGTAAATCAAAGTAAATAATCCTAGATTGTCGTTTATCTCCTGGTAAATAATACTAGAACGTGGTATATCATGGTAAATCATGGTTAACTATGCTGTGTGTGTATGTGTGTGTGTGTGTGTGTGTGTGTGTGTGTGTGTGTGTGTGTGTGTGTTTGTGTGTGTGTGTGTGTGTGTGTGTGTGTGTGTGTGTGTGTAAGCATGCATTGAGTTAACATGAAAAAACTGGTTTGCTTTAGTGCAGAAAACTGGTTTAAAGTGAAAGTGAGCCAATAAGTGGTCTTCTACTGCCCTCTGCTGGCCATTCTACTTAATAATGAAATATTTTACATGTGCTTTTGCATTCATACTTGGACACACACTAAAAATCACGTATATAACTAACTATTATAACACAATAATATTTTGTCAGTGTTCATCACCTCATTTGCACTGACACTTCACATAATTGCTAGTAATGTGGTTAATCATGCTAGAAACATTGTAAATCATAGTAAATAATACTGAAATGAGGTGTATCAAGGTAAATCATGCTAGAATCCTAATAAATCATTCTGGAACATGGTATATGATAGTAAATCATGCTAGAATCATATTAAATAATTCTAGAATGTGGCAAATCGTTGTGGGAGGAGCCTATTTTACTCAAATGGCTATAACTCAAGAAGTAAATGAGATATCTTCACCAAACTCAGTACACATGTGTATGGGTTCAATTTGAGGTCACAGTAAACAATTTTATGGAGATCGGACCATAGGTGGCGCTATAACTGTTAAAAAGCTTTAAAACCATATATATCCCATGGCAAATTGCCTGTATTGGCTGTAAATGGTCTTTTCCATCTATTATGTCAGTGGTTACATGCTTGCTAAATAAATCTTAATAACTTTTGATGCTTTTGTGCTTAAATGCCTTAAAGGCCTTAACTGCTTGAACCCCGATAAATGCTGCTTGCAGCTTTAATTAGGGGTTCAAGCACGAAGTGCTGAAACCCTATTGTAATTGTACTGATTTTTATTATTATTATTATTCTCCCCTAAAACGCATCGTGCAGACCAAACCGTAAGAGCTGGAACCTTGAAACTTGGCCAAATGGTAGTCCTCAATTTGGGGAGAACCTATAAAAGTATGACTCAGATTGGCCCATAGGTGGCGCTATAGCAACCAAAAGCGCGAAACTGCTCATAACTCCTAGACCGTATGTCCTAGACTCAAGTGTCCTATATCATTGGAAAGCTGGACGCCTGAAGGTCAAAACGTATATCTCCGATTTTATTTCAGGTATGCAAATTTTTCCGCCATTTTGAATTTTGTCAAAAACCTACTTTTGCAAACTAGTCCCTGGTTTTTCGCCCGATCGGAACCAAACCAGTGCAGAAATGTTCTTTGGAGTCTGAATATCAATAATTATCGAAAAAAAGTCGAAATTTCGATTCCTGGTCGCTAGGGGGTGATAAATTAATGTTGTGGGAGGAGCCTATTTTACTAAAATGGCTATAACTCGAAAAGGAAATGAGATATCTTCACCAAACTTGGTGCACATGTGTATGAGTTCAATTTGGGGTCATAGTAAAAAGATTGCGACGATTGATCACTAGGTGGCGCTATAACATGAAAAAAACATGAAAAGAGCTATGACCACGTGAACGTTTGTCCGATTGACTTGAAAATTGGTATGCAGTGTCTTGGTCCAAGGTGCCATGTATGTCTATGAGGACATTGGCGTATCTCGAAAAACATGGCCGCCATCGACCAATGAAATTTGAGCACCTATTAGACAAGGCTAACGGAGGCCGATCGGAACGAAACTCGATGGGCATGTTCGACTCATGGCCCTAGAGGTCTGTAAGAGTTTTGAACGAAATCGGCCACTAGTTGGCGCTAACGAGTTTTATGGGTCTGTAATCACGTGGTGTTACACTTATCGTCACAAAATGCATATCATATGATAGAACTGCTCATGCTGAACAACTTTGCCTCAAGAACTAATGCTGTCAATTAAACCGTTTATTAAATATTTGTAATTATGTTAAAAACCTACTTTTGCGAACTAGTCCTAGGTTTTTCGCCCGATCGAAACCAGACCAGTCTAGGACAATTCTCTGGACACTCTAGATCAATAATTATCAAAAAAAAGTTGAACTTTTGCATGTAGATGGCTGTAAGAGGGTCATTTAGAAAAGGGGCGTGGCAAAAAACACTAAAAAGCCTATAAATCCTAAATGAAAACTCAGAACTTCACAAAAATTGGTGAGCATATGTGACATAACATCATTAACAAGCATGCCAATTTTTATGAAGATCGGACGATAGGTGGCGCTATAACTGCTAAAAAGCTTTAAAACCATATATTTCCTATTGTATTTCCTGTAAATGGTCTTTTCCATCTATTATGTTAGTAGTTACATGCTTGCTAAATAAAAGTTAATCACTTTTGATGCTTTTGTGCTTAAAGGCCTTAATTGCTTGAACCCCGATAAATGCTGCTTGCAGCTTTAATTATTAGGGGTTCAAGCACGAAGTGCTGAAACCCTATTGTAATTGTACTGATTTTTATTATTATTAGGGGTTCAAGCACGAAGTGCTGAAACCCTATTGTAATTGTGCTGATTTTTATTATTATTATTATTATTATTATTCTGCCGTAAAACGCATCGTGCAGCCCAAACCGTAAGGGCTAGAGCTTTGAAACTTTGCCATATGGTAGTACAAAAATCGAGGAGAGGTTATCAAATTATGACCCCGATTGGCCCATAGGTGGCGCTATAGCAACCAAAAGCGCGAAACTGCTCATAACTCCTAGACCGTAAGTCATAGACTCAAGTGTCTTATATCATTGGAAAGCTGGACGCCTGACGAACAAAACGTATATCTCCGATTTTATTTCCGCCATGATAGATTTTCCGCCATTTTGAATTTTGTCGAAAATCTACTTTTGCAAACTAGTCCCTGGTTTTTTGCCCGATCGGAACCAAACCAGTGCAGAATTGTTCTCTGGAGTCTGAATATCAATAATTATCAAAAAAAGTTGAAATTTCGATTCACGGTCGCTAGGGGGTGCAAAATTAACGTTGTGGGAGGAGCCTATTTTACTAAAATGGCTATAACTCCAGAAGTAAAAGAGGTATTTTAACCAAACCTGGTACACATGTGTAAGACGTCAATATGAGGTCACGGTAAAAAAATCGCGGCGATTGGTCACATGGTGGCGCTATAACATGAAAAAAACATAAAACAGGCTATAACCACCTGACCGTTAGTCCGATTGACTTGAAAATTGGTATGCAGTGTCTTGGTCCAAGGTGCCATGTATGTCTATGAGGACATTGGTGTATCTCAAAAAACATGGCCGCCATCGGCCAATGAAATTTGAGCACCTATTAGACAAGGTTAACGGAGGCCTATCGGAACGAAACTCGGTGGGCATGTTCGACTCATGGCCCTAGAGGTCTGTAAGAATTTTAAAAGAAATCGGCCACTAGTTGGCGCTAACGAGTTTTATGGCTCTGTAATCACGTGGTGTTACACTTATTGTCACAAAATGCATACCATTTGATAGATCTCCTCTTGTTGAACAACTTTGCCTCAAGAACCATTGCTGTCAATCAAACCGTTCATTAAATATTCGTAATTATGTTAAAAACCTACTTTTGCGAACTAGTCCTAGGTTTTTCGCCCGATCAGAACCAAACGAGTCTAGGACAATTCTATGGACTCTCAAGATCAATAATTATCAAAAAAAAGTTGAACTTTTGCATTTTTCGCATGGGTATATTGGGTCATAAAGAAAATGGGCGTGGCAAAATGCACTCAAAAGCCTATAAATCCTAAACAAAAACTCAGAACTTCACGAAAATTGGTGAGCTTATGTGCCATAACATCATTAACAAGCATGCAAAATTTCATGGAGATCGGACTATAGATGGTGCTATAACTGTTAAAAAGCTTTAAAAAACACATATTTCCTATGGTAAATTGCCTGTATTGGCTGTAAATGGACTTTTCCATCTATTATTTCAGTGGTTAAAAGCTTTCTAAATAAATCTTAATGTCTTAAATGCTTATGTGCCTAAAGGCCTTAAATGCTTGAACCCCGATAAATGCTGCTTGCAGCTTTAATTAGGGGTTCAAGCACGAAGTGCTGAAACCCTATTGTAATTGTACTGATTTTTATTATTATTATTATTATTATTATTATTATTATTATTATTTTTCTTCTGCCGTAAAACTCATCGTGCAGCCCAAACCGTAAGAGCTGGAGCTTTGAAACTTTGCCAGATGGTAGTACAAAAATCGAGGAGAGGTTCAGAGAATATGACCCCAATTGGCCCATAGGTGGCGCTATAGCAACCAAAAGCGCGAAACTGCTCATAACTCCTAGACCGTATGACGTAGACTCAAGTGTCTTATATCACTGGAAAGCTGGAAACCTGAAGGTCAAAACGTATATCTCCGATTTCATTTCCTGTATGCAAATTGTCCGCCATTTTGAATTTAGTTAAAAACCTACTTTTGCGAACTAGTCCTAGGTTTTTTGTCCAATTGGATCCAAAATAGTGCAGAAATGTTCTCTGGAGTCTGAATATCAATAATTATCGAAAAAAAGTCGAAATTTCGATTCCTGATCGCCAGGGGGTGATAAATTAATGTTGTGGGAGGAGCCTATTTTACTAAAATGGCTATAACTCGAGAATGAAATTAGATATCTTCACCAAACTTGGTGCACATGTGTATGAGTTCAATCTGGGGTCACAGTAAAAAAATCGCGACGATTGATCACTAGGTGGCGCTATAACATGAAAAACACATGAAAACGGCTATGACCACGTGACCGTTAGTCCGATTGACTTGAAAATTGGTATGCAGTGTCTTGGTCCAAGGTACCATGTATGTCTATGAGGACATTGGCGTATCTCGAAAAACATGGCCGCCATCGACCAATGAAATTTGAGCACCTATTAGACAAGGTTAACGGAGGCCGATCGGAACGAAACTCGATGGGCATGTTCGACTCATGGCCCTAGAGGTCTCTAAGAGTTTTGAAAGAAATCGGCCACTAGTTGGCGCTAACGAGTTTTATGGCTCTGTAATCACGTGGTGTTACACTTATCGTCACAAAATGCATATCATCTGATAGATCTGCTTATGCTGAACAACTTTGCCTCAAGAACTAATGCTGTCAATTAAACCGTTTATTAAATATTCGTAATTATGTTAAAAACCTACTTTTGCAAACTAGTCCTAGGTTTTTCGCCCGATCGAAACCAGACCAGTCTAGGACAATTCTCTGGACACTCTAGATCAATAATTATCAAAAAAAAGTTGAACTTTTGCATGTAGATGGCTGTAATAGGGTCATTTAGAAAAGGGGCGTGGCAAAAAAACACTAAAAAGCCTATAAATCCTAAATGAAAACTCAGAACTTCACAAAAATTGGTGAGCATATGTGACATAACATCATTAACAAGCATGCCAATTTTTATGGAGATCGGACCATAGGTGGCGCTATAACTGCTAAAAAGCTTTAAAACCATATATTTCCTATGGTATTTCCTGTAAATGGTCTTTTCCATCTATTATGTCAGTAGTTACATGCTTGCTAAATAAAACTTAATCACTTTTGATGCTTTTGTGCTTAAAGGCCTTAACTGCTTGAACCCCGATAAATGCTGCTTGCAGCTTTAATTATTATTATTATTATTCTGCCGTAAAACGCATCGTGCAGCCCAAACCGTAAGGGCTAGAGCTTTGAAACTTTGCCAGATGGTAGTACAAAAATCGAGGAGAGGTTATCAAATTATGACCTCGATTGGCCCATAGGTGGCGCTATAACAACCAAAAGCGCGAAAGTGGTCATAACTCCTGGACCGTATGTCGTAGACACAAGTGTCTTATATCATTGGAAAGCTGGTCGTCTGACGAACAAAACGTATATCTCCGATTTCATTTCCGTCATGATAGATTTTCCGCCATTTTGAATTTTGTCGAAAACCTACTTTTGCGAACTAGTCCCTGGTTTTTTGCTCGATCGGAACCAAACCAGTGCAGAATTGTTCTCTGGAGACTGAAGATCAATAATTATCGAAAAAAAGTTGAAATTTCGATTCAGGGTCGCTAGGGGGCGCAAAATTAACGTTGTGGGCGGAGCCTATTTTACTAAAATGGCTATAACTCCAGAAGTAAATGAGGTATTTTCAACAAACTTGGTACACATATGTAAGAGGTCAATCTGAGGACACGGTAAAAAAATCGCGGCGATTGGCCACATGGTGGCGCTATAACATGAAAAAAACATAAAACAGGCTATAACCACCTGACCGTTAGTCCGATTGACTTGAAAATTGGTATGCAGTGTCTTGGTCCAAGGTGCCATGTATGTCTATGAGGACATTGGTGTATCTCAAAAAACATGGCCGCCATTGGCCAATGAAGTTGAGCACCTATTAGACAAGGTTAACGGAGGCCGATCGGAACGAAACTCGGTGGGCATGTTCGACTCATGGCCCTAGAGGTCTGTAAGAATTTTGAAAGAAATCGGCCACTAGTTGGCGCTAACGAGTTTTATGGCTCTGTAATCACGTGGTGTTAGATATATTGTCACAAAATGCATATCATTTGATAGATCTGCTCATGCTGAACAACTTTGCCTCTAGAACCATTGCTGTCAATCAAACCGTTCATTAAATATTCATGAATATGTTAAAAACCTACTTTTGCGAACTAGTCCCTGGTTTTTTGCCCGATCGGAACCAGACCAGTCTAGGACAATTCTATGGACTCTCTAGATCAATAATTATCAAAAAAAAGTTGAACTTTTGTATTTGTATGGCTGTAATAGGGTCATTTATAAAATGGGTGTGGCAAAATACACTCAAAAGCCTATAAATCCTAAATGAAAACTCAGAACTTCACAAAAATTGGTGAGCATATGTGTCATAACATCACAAACAAGCTTGCAAAATTTTATGGAGATTGGACAATAGTTGGCGCTATAACTGTTAAAAAGCTTTAAAACCATATATTTCCTATGGTAAACTGCCTGTATTGGCTGTAAATGGTCTTTTCCATGTCTGATCATATAATTTTCATATCATAATGTTCAAAACTAGTGCAATACAATTCTCTGGACTCACTAGATCAATAATTGTCAGAAAAAGTTGAACTACTTCATTTGGATAGCTATAATAGGTTCACTTCAAAATCTGGCCTTTACCAAGTGTCCCCGAAAGCCTATATCTCTTTAATCAATGCTCAGACCTTCTTAAAAACAAGTCAGAACGTGTGAAATATCACCCTGAACAAGCATGAAAATTTTCAGACAGATCGGACAAAATTTGTCTCTATAACAGTTAAAAAGGTGAAAATGATATGATTTAATGGCATGTTAAGCCAATAAGTGGTATTTTACTGCCCCCTGCTGTTTAAAATAGTCATTTTCTCATATTGGTATTGGTATCAGCCATGGTAAATCATGATAAATGATGGTGTGTGTGTGTGTGTGTGTGTGTGTGTGTGTGTGTGTGTGTGTGTGTGTGTGTGTGTGTGTGTGTGTGTGTGTGTGTGTGTGTGGTACAAATATAACAAAGGTTTTATTTTCCAACATGAAAACAAACATAACAGAGTGCTAGTGCACAAACAATAACCGACAATGATAATGGATGAGAGGGGAACTTAAATACACAGATCAAGACAAGGACAACAGGTGACGGTTATGATGATGAGGAGCAGGTGATGATGAGGAGGGTGATGAGGAGCAGGTGCAGGTGATGACGACAGATGGTGAATGTGATGAAGACAGAAGGTGAATGTGATGAAGGTGAATGTGACACCAATATCACTGAAACATTTGTGTGTGTGTGTGTGTGTGTGTGTGTGTGTGTGTGTGTGTGTGTGTGTGTGTGTAGCATTATTGTGTGTAGCATATGTAGCAATTATGCATTATTGAGTTAACATGGAAACACTGGTTTGCTTTAGTGCAGAAAACTGGTCAAAATCATGAGGTTTAAAGTGAAAGTGAGCCAATAAGTGGTCTTCTACTGCCCTCTGCTGGCCATTCTACTTATTAATTAAATTTTTCCACATGTGCTTGCATTTATACTTGAATACACACTAAAAATCACTTATATAGCAATAACTATTATAACACAATCATATTTTGTCAGTGTTAATCACTTTATTTGCACTGACACTTCAAATAATTGCTAGTAATGTGGTAAATCATGGTAAATCATGGTTAACTATGCTCTCTGTGTGTGTGTGTGTGTGTGTGTGTGTGTGTGTGTGTGTGTGTGTGTGTGTGTGTGTGTGTGTGTGTGTGTGTGTGTAAGCATGCATTGAGTTAACATAGATAAACTGGTTTGCTTTAGTGCAGAAAACTGGTTTAAAGTGAAAGTGAGCCAATAAGTGGTCTTCTACTGCCCTCTGCTGGCCATTCTACTTATTAATGAAATATTTCAACATGTGCTTGCATTCATACTTGAATACACACAAAAAAAATCACTTATATAGCAATAACTATTATAACACAATCATATTTTGTCAGTGTTAATCACTTTATTTGCACTGACACTTCAAATAATTGCTAGTAATGTGATAAATCAGGCTAGAAACATGGTAAATCAAAGTAAATAATACTAGATTGTCGTTTATCTCCTGGTAAATAATACTAGAACGTGGTATATCATGGTAAATCACGGTTAACTATGCTGTGTGTGTATGTGTGTGTGTGTGTGTGTGTGTGTTTGTGTGTGTGTGTGTGTGTGTGTGTGTGTGTGTGTGTGTGTGTGTGTGTTTGTGTGTGTGTGTGTGTGTGTGTGTGTGTGTGTGTGTGTGTGTGTGTGTGTGTGTGTAAGCATGCATTGAGTTAACATGGAAAAACTGGTTTGCTTTAGTGCAGAAAACTGGTTTAAAGTGAAAGTGAGCCAATAAGTGGTCTTCTACTGCCCTCTGCTGGCCATTCTACTTAATAATGAAATATTTTACATGTGCTTTTGCATTCATACTTGGACACACACTAAAAATCACGTATATAACTAACTATTATAACACAATAATATTTTGTCAGTGTTCATCACCTCATTTGCACTGACACTTCACATATTTGCTAGTAATGTGGTTAATCATGCTAGAAACATTGTAAATCATAGTAAATAATACTGAAATGAGGTGTATCAAGGTAAATCATGCTAGAATCCTAATAAATCATTCTGGAACATGGTATATGATAGTAAATCATGCTAGAATCATATTAAATAATTCTAGAATGTGGCAAATCGTTGTGGGAGGAACCTATTTTACTCAAATGGCTATAACTCAAGAAGTAAATGAGATATATTCACCAAACTCAGTACACATGTGTATGGGTTCAATTTGAGGTCACAGTAAACAATTCTATGGAGATCGGAGCATAGGTGGCGCTATAACTGTTAAAAAGCTTTAAAACCATATATATCCCATGGCAAATTGCCTGTATTGGCTGTAAATGGTCTTTTCCATCTATTATGTCAGTGGTTACATGCTTGCTAAATAAATCTTAATAACTTTTGATGCTTTTGTGCTTAAATGCCTTAAAGGCCTTAACTGCTTGAACCCCGATAAATGCTGCTTGCAGCTTTAATTATTATTATTCTTCTGCCGTAAAACGCATCGTGCAGCCCAAACCGTAAGGGCTAGAGCATTGAAACTTTGCCAGATGGTAGTACAAAAATCGAGGAGAGGTTCAGAGATTATGACCCCGATTGGCCCATAGGTGGCGCTATAGCAACCAAAAGCGCGAAACTGCTCATAACTCCTAGACCGTATGTTGCAGACTCAAGTGTCTTATATCATTGGAAAGCTGGACGCCTGACGAACAAAACGTATATCTCCGATTTCATTTCCGTCATGATAGATTTTCCGCCATTTTGAATTTTGTCGAAAATCTACTTTTGCGAACTAGTCCCTGGTTTTTTGCCCGATCGGAGCCAAACCAGTGCAGAAATGTTCTCTGGAGTCTGAAGATCAATAATTATCGAAAAAATGTTGAAATTTCGATTCATGGACGCTAGGGGGCGCAAAATAATCGTTGTGGGAGGAGCCTATTTTACTAAAATGGCTATAACTTAAAAAGTAAATAAGATAGCTTCACCAAACTCGGTACACATGTGTATGGGTTCATTCTGGGGTCACAGTAAAAAAATCGCGACGATTGAACACTAGGTGGCGCTATAACATGAAAAAAACATGAAAAGGGCTATAACCACCTGACCGTTAGTCCGATTGACTTGAAAATTGGTATGCAGTGTCTTGGTCCAAGGTGCCATGTATGTCTATGAGGACATTGGCGTATCTCAAAAAACATGGCCGCCATTGGCCAATGAAGTTGAGCACCTATTAGACAAGGTTAACGGAGGCCGATCGGAACCAAACCAGTCTAGGACAATTCTCTGGACTCTCTAGATCAGTGGTTTTCAAACCCTGGGTCGCGACCCTCGGGTGGGTCGCGAGACTTAAAATATGGGTCGCCAGGACGATTTAAGGAAAATATAATTAAATTAAAAAACAAAATTTGTTTTCATAAAACCATAGTCTATATAAAAGAAACACACACAATATGGCTATTTAAACAATTAATAGATTAATAAAACGAAAGAAAAAACTGACAGCATGCTGCTGAGTTTGGTTCGTTTGGCGCGGTGCCTCACAAACAAGTTGACGGAAAGGAAACCGAGACCGCAGTTTGTTTATTTTCTTTATTTTACAAAAGCACAATGTTGTGTTTTATTGCGAGTGTACACAAATATAAATAAATACGTTGCAGTTTCGAATGATGTCCTGAACAAAATAACGGAGTATATTTAAATGATTCCATCGTGCCGGTGGCGCCTCACACGCATTCCAGCATTGCAATCTTGACATCGCAGCCGGTTCATTATCAAAATAAAATAGTCAACCTCACATAAAAATTACACTGCTCTGTTTAAATAGTCAATAGCCTACAGTTCGTGCCATTCAGCGTAAGCACCGCTCCACTGTGATGTTTCCAAGCACATTTTTGCGCATGTGAAGAGGGTGATTTTCTGAAGAGGGATCGATATTGGAACATGAGTGAAGTACAAAGAAGCCCACGAGCGTAATTTCCAATGGGGACAGGGGGGACATGTCCTCCCCACTTTTCAAAATCCAAAATCCCGTTTGCTATAATTTGTTTATATAGTGTGCACGCGATGTTCCCGGACGTGGACGCATCGACATAGGCTCGGTCCTGCTCCTCCGTGGTATCGCGTTTGCGGCACAGGCGATGAAACGCCAGAAACAACAACAGTAACTAAGCTATCGTTATATGATCCCGCTCTTATTCGTGCAAATGCTTTTTCATGCGCGACAAGACAAAAGAGAACACGCTGTCAGTGAATGTCCTCCTGACACACACACACACACACGACCCACAGATAGACGCGCGCCAGTATCAAGTTCTCTTTCGCGCTAGAACGAACAACACACATGTATGCCATGTCCGTTTTGTCGAGTATCCTCACAATAACAGTCTTAAATGAGTTAAATAAAATCTTAAATGAAAGTAAAGAGTAGTGAGAGAATGGGATGCGTGAGATCGTCAGCTGTGGCTGGTCCTAAAGTGGCAGCAGCTAATTCTCGGAGAAAATTACTAACTGCTCTTGACTAAAGAATGCTTGTAGCTTTAATAAGGATTTATCTATATTTAGTTTATAATTTATGCAGTGCAGAATGTTTTGATAATCATATTCAATTTTTTGTATATTTCATACTTGTTAGACAGGAAAGGCACAGGTAAATATGACATTTATAATGGGTTTATGTAAGGTTTGTTTTAAGTTCACTTAAATTAAAAGTTTTTATATTTTTTGAAGCCTAATAAATATTTAAAATTTGGGGGGATAATCATTTTCATTTTTTCTTATAAGCCTATAATAAATAATAGTTTAGCATCCAAATAAATCGCGAATATGGAAAAAAATGTATTCGAATGAGAGAGTTACGTGTGCCCAACGCCGCTTACTTTCACTTTCGCTTTAAATTATTTCGCTTTGGCTTGTTTATAGATATATATATATTTTCATTCTTGTTCTGTTCTGAATATCATTAAATTTAAAGGATTTGTTGTGGAATATTTTTAGTGAATTTTTTAAGCATACAGCAAACGATAGTAGGCTATTAATTGGTTAAAATTCTTACAATGGTTAATGGTTTACCGGTTCATTAGCATCCCTGTAGCTTTAGCTAGATCAAAAGAGTGCAGAATCAACTTTGCGTTACGATCGCGTCACGGATAAGCCACTGCACGTGCATCATCAAAAGCGGTTGTTAACAAAAGGCTTAAGAATAGGCCTATATAGGCCTATGGGTCGCGTCAATAAAAAAAAAAAAAAAAAGGGTCGCTCTTGAAAAAGTTTGAAAACCACTGCTCTAGATCAATAATTATCAAAAAAGAGTTGAACTTTGGCATTTGCGTGGCTGTAACAGGGTCATTTAGAAAAGGGGAGTGGCAAAATACGCTCAAAAGCCTATAAATCCCAAAGGGAAACTCAGAACTTCACCAAAATTGATGAGCATATGTGTCAGAACATGGTGAGGAAGCATGCAGAGTTTCATGGAGATCGGACCATAGGTGGCGCTATAACTGGCAAAAAGCCTTCATTCTTATTAGGGGTTCAAGCATGAAATGCTGAAACCCTATTGTAATTGTAAGGATTCGTAAAACGCATCGCGCAGGACAAACCGTAAGGCCTAGAGACTTGAAACCTGGCCAGATGGTAGGCCTCAATTTGGGGACAACCTATCAGAGTATGACCCCGATTGGCCCATAGGTGGCGCTACAGCAACCAAAAGTTCAAAATCGCTCATATCTCTTAGACCGTTTGTCCCAGGATCAAGTGTCTTGTATCGTTGGAATCCTTGGCTCAAGGCGGACAAAATGGCTATCTCCGATTTGGATGTAGGCAGGGAAAATTTTCTGCTATGTTGACTTTTGTCCATAACCTACTTTTGCGAACTAGTCCCTGGTTTTTCGCCCGATCGGAACCAAACCAGTCTAGGACAATTCTCTGGACTCTCTAGATCAATAATTATCAAAAAAGAGTTGAACTTTGGCATTTGCGTGGCTGTAACAGGGTCATTTAGAAAAGGGGCGTGGCAAAATACGCTCAAAAGCCTATAAATCCCAAAGGGAAACTCAGAACTTCACCAAAATTGATGAGCATATGTGTCAGAACATGGTGAGGAAGCATGCAGAGTTTCATGGAGATCGGACCATAGGTGGCGCTATAACTGGCAAAAAGCCTTCATTCTTATTAGGGGTTCAAGCATGAAATGCTGAAACCCTATTGTAATTGTAAGGATTCGTAAAACGCATCGCGCAGGACAAACCGTAAGGCCTAGAGACTTGAAACCTGGCCAGATGGTAGGCCTCAATTTGGGGACAACCTATCAGAGTATGACCCCGATTGGCCCATAGGTGGCGCTACAGCAACCAAAAGTTCAAAATCGCTCATATCTCTTAGACCGTTTGTTCCAGGATCAAGTGTCTTATATCGTTGGAATCCTTGGCTCAAGGCGGACAAAATGGCTATCTCCGATTTGGATGTAGGCAGGGAAAATTTTCTGCTATGTTGACTTTTGTCCATAACCTACTTTTGCGAACTAGTCCCTGGTTTTTCGCCCGATCGGAACCAAACCAGTCTAGGACAATTCTCTGGACTCTCTAGATCAATAATTATCAAAAAAAAGTTGAACTTTGGCATTTGCGTGGCTGTAACAGGGTCATTTAGAAAAGGGGCGTGGCAAAATACGCTCAAAAGCCTATAAATCCCAAAGGGAAACTCAGAACTTCACCAAAATTGATGAGCATATGTGTCAGAACATGGTGAGGAAGCATGCAGAGTTTCATGGAGATCGGACCATAGGTGGCGCTATAACTGGCAAAAAGCCTTCATTCTTATTAGGGGTTCAAGCATGAAATGCTGAAACCCTATTGTAATTGTAAGGATTCGTAAAACGCATCGCGCAGGACAAACCGTAAGGCCTAGAGACTTAAAACCTGGCCAGATGGTAGGCCTCAATTTGGGGACAACCTATCAGAGTATGACCCCGATTGGCCCATAGGTGGCGCTACAGCAACCAAAAGTTCAAAATCGCTCATATCTCTTAGACCGTTTGTCCCAGGATCAAGTGTCTTATATCGTTGGAATCCTTGGCTCAAGGCAGACAAAATGGCTATCTCCGATTTGGATGTAGGCAGGGAAAATTTTCTGCTATGTTGACTTTTGTCCATAACCTACTTTTGCGAACTAGTCCCTGGTTTTTCGCCCGATCGGAACCAAACCAGTCTAGGACAATTCTCTGGACTCTCTAGATCAATAATTATCAAAAAAAAAGTTGAACTTTGGCATTTGCGTGGCTGTAACAGGGTCATTTAGAAAAGGGGCGTGGCAAAATACGCTCAAAAGCCTATAAATCCCAAAGGAAAACTCAGAACTTCACCAAAATTGATGAGCATATGTGTCAGAACATGGTGAGGAAGCATGCAGAGTTTCATGGAGATCGGACCATAGGTGGCGCTATAACTGGCAAAAAGCCTTCATTCTTATTAGGGGTTCAAGCATGAAATGCTGAAACCCTATTGTAATTGTAAGGATTCGTAAAACGCATCGCGCAGGACAAACCGTAAGGCCTAGAGACTTGAAACCTGGCCAGATGGTAGGCCTCAATTTGGGGACAACCTATCAGAGTATGACCCCGATTGGCCCATAGGTGGCGCTACAGCAACCAAAAGTTCAAAATCGCTCATATCTCTTAGACCGTTTGTCCCAGGATCAAGTGTCTTATATCGTTGGAATCCTTGGCTCAAGGCGGACAAAATGGCTATCTCCGATTTGCTCGCCCTACGGCGCCAATTTTGAGTAAATTGCATTTTTTTGAAAAACCTATTTTTGCAAACTTCTCCTAGGTTTTTTGCCCGATCGGAACCAAACCACTGCAAGAATATTCTCTGGAGGCTGACAATCAGTAATCATCCCAAAAATTCAAAATTTCAATTAACGGTCGATAAGGGGAACCAAAATATTTGATGGCACCAGGGCCACTTTTACTAAAACGGTTATAAATTGTGAACAGAAAGAGATTTTTTTGCTAAACTTGGGATACATCTTCCTGAGCTCAATCTGAGATCACTTGAAAAAAATGCCAACAATTGTCCACTTGGTGGCACTATAAAACGGTTATAACTTGTGAACGGAAAGAGATATTTTCGCAAAACTTGGGACACATGTTCATGAGCTCATTCTGAGGTCACGTGAAAAAAATCATGACAATTGGCCACTTGGTGGCACTATAAAATGGTTATAACTTGTGAGCGGAAAGAGATATTTTCGCTAAACTTGGGACACGTTCATAAGCTCAATCTGAGTTGACATGAAAAAAATCGTGACAATTGGCCACTTGGTGGCGCTATAACAGTGAAAAAAATCATAACAATTGCTATAAGCGCACCCAACTGTTAGTCTACTGAAAATTTGGCACGCAGTGTCTTTGTCCAGGGTGCCATGATAGTCTATGAGAACATTGGTGTATCTCAAAAAACTCAGTATACGTCATTGGCACAATGCCTTGAAGGAGCCTTAGAAGTTTCAAGCCAGTGTTTTTTCACAGGAGTGACCTCCTAAGACTCCTGAATCCTTGCCGAGTCCAACAATACCAAACATGACAGGTTTCGCCCATAGACTGTAAAAAATATGGACAAAGCGTCTGTGACGTCACCCATAGACTTTCTGCAGAACGGTTTTGAAGCCTTTTATGGGGGGTATGGGCGGCGCCATCTTGGAAAATCTTGGGAAATCCTAACCCCGCCCACCTTCTGACGCAGCGCGCGTCACTCAGCTCGCTCTGCTACTCCGGTTATCTCTGTGTATATTTTAGGCAACGAAATATGTTATAAAACACCATACTAACTCTTTTCGTTTTCATTTAAAGAAATCTTAATATTATAGCCACACAAATGTGGTTCAGGCAACGCGTATTGATTATATTCACTGCACATAGTTTGCATATTTATAAAAAAAACTAAATATAAAACACAAACCTGCCTCTTTTCGTTTTAAATATAATATAAAAATATTAAACATTTTAATATGGTCCAGGCAATATGTGCATTTGTACTAAACAACAGATTTTGCAGTAAACAACATATAGATCATCTTCGTTGTGTTAAAATTTAAAATGACAAAACTCAACCCAGTCTCTTTTTGTTAAATTTCAGTTGTGTCAATATTAGCCATTATAAAAGTATAAGTAAAAGGTATAAGAAGCTATACAAATAAAGCAAACAATTCAGTCAAACACACAAAGTCAGCGCTCGATCTAGTCTAACAATACAACAGTAAAGTTAAATAGTTTATAAAGTTATGAAACTTCCCCTCAGCAAAAACGATTGGCCAGGGAACAAATTATAGTTTCACGAAACCAAAAATCGCCCGTTGGATATAGACAAGATGAATTATATCTCATGTTTAACCACTACAGAGACCCCAGGGTCAGCGGCGAACGACTAGCCGAGGAAAAGCTGTTCCAGGCAGGGTACATGCGCCGAGCGCCCGGTCATCATCGCTGGATCTCACAACTGGATAAAATTTTCATAAATCTTTAAATAAACCACAGATTTGAGCTTTAAACAACTACATTCTCGCCTGAAAAACTCTTAAAACTACATTTCATGATACAGAAACCGTAGTATTATATTTCAACTGTGTTAAAAAATGGCGCTTCTTATGTTGTCATTCTCCTTGGCGCAACCTAAGCTGTCAATCAAGCTGTCAATCAAAGTTAACCACGCCCTTATTTGTCATACATTTTATATCTAAATACTATCTAAAAATTAAAAAAAAATTCACTACCCTCGCCATTGTCAGGCACTCGGAACCTATCGAAAAATACAATAAAAGTCCATGGGACCAACCTGTAAAAACATGAATTTATGCTGTGAAAACGGACATTTTAACATGGGGGCTATGGACATTTGCTCCCTTTTGGGACCTTCCCCTAGCAGATTTTCGATGTATTGCAGTTTTTCGCACTTCCGGGTAGGCTTCATTTTTCAGATGAGAATGTTGCCCCTTGGTTTCGCCTTATGGTTTTTGTAAGTGTCATTTAGAGCTTTAAAAAATTGTGGTTATCTTCAAAGCCGTTAGTCCGATCAAGACAAAAAAAAAAAAAAAAAGCTAAACAATAACACCAAAATGTTAAAATTATGATAGGGACTGACAAAAAAAATAATTATATCCAATCAATTTCACCCATGGATCATTTTGATGCTCTCACATGTTTGAAACGAACAATTGATGGATTGTGATGAAATTTGTTTTAAATTGGGACTGGCGAATCCCTGTCCGTAGAGCTAGTAAGTCCCGCCCATCCGTAAAACCCCACTGGACCTCTAGGTTGAAAAATCGTCAATGCAAGTGAATGTAAGAAAATAATTCTTTTCCGGTCCAGTTTGAATTGTGCCATGAATGTGAACATACGTTGTCTGTGAATTTTTTATATAATTTTTCATGTTACGAGTTTGACAGTATATTGTATGATTCTTTGGCTAGGCAGTTGTGGAAAAGACATAATGAGAAAGACTACATGTCGCCTATGTGACGTCACCCGATAACACATTTTTCCTTCCACTTGTCAAATCACGGTGCTAATGCTGCGATAATCTATGGAGACAGATCGAGATGCCTGTGTGTTTTGTACCCAAATGTCACCATTCAAACCAAATGGGTTGTTCTTTCTTCAGATTCCCGTCTGATGTAAAAACTAGTTGTAGTCCACAAAGTGCTCTCACACAAAGTCTAACCGTATCAAACTTCTACCCGCTAAATTGTAGCATTCTTCACACGAAAAATTATATTAAAAATTCACAGACAACATATGTTCACATTCATGCCAAAATTCAAACGAGACCAGAAAATAATTATTTTCTCACATTCACTTGCATTGACGATTTTTCAACCTAGAGGTCCAGTGGGGTTAGCGGAAGGGGCGGGACTTACCAGCTCTATACTGTCAATGACCGTTTGCAAAGACCCGCCCACTTTAGTTACTGTTGCTATGTCTGACAAGCGACGCCACTCTCACACCACACCAAGTTCTCACGCAGTGAAAAATACACTGCGGATCAGAGAGGATACTGCGCGCTGACAGACAAGTACTTTTGATATGAAACAAAGTCTCACCTTTCAAATGTAGTCATTTTTTAGAGACATTTAAACAATAAATACCGTTTTGTGACTCTTTAATGTGTCTGACAGATCGCTGTAGACTCGAGGCTCAGTTAAAGCTGCTCGTGAACCGATCATCTCTTCCTTCTAGTTAATTTATAGCATTAAAATAAACATAAATGAACATATAAGGAATGTTGTTTTAAAGTGCTATGACGTCAGTACACTTTGTTTTTCAAATTGAAATCCTCCAATGTTAATCTACTAACTCTCCTGACTGCTTTGTTGGACAAAATGGCGGATTATGATTAGTCAGATCGCCTGTCATTCAAACTCCATGCGAAGGGTCAATTGAGAATGCCCATGCTCACAATCCTGATCTAATCGACAACTTTGCAGTTGCACATAGGAAAGCCCGGAAAATCCCACTATAATGTAAGAGAGCATCTTTTTTATGTATTTGGACCTAGGCCTAACAATGTGTTATCGTGCGCTGACACCATGTTTTTTTTTTTTTTGTTTTTTGTTTTTTTGAGGCTACTCCTGATTTTGTTAGTCATCTCATCTCTTATATGCTGTGTATGATCATATCCTGCCCTATTCATGGTAGCCTACTTGCAGACATTGCGTCATCAATATCATTAATTGCGTCATCATACTTAAGGGCCCAGTGTTGACTGGTTACGCCACTGAATATAATTATCTAAACTCCTTATCAAAATTACATATTTACAACAAATTTGACACATATATATGGGCACACTTTGAGTACTACTAATAAAAGTGGTGGAGATCAGGCAAGACTGTAAGAAGACTCAGGCAAAAAGGTGCTATAACTGTAAAAACGCTTTAAAACCATTTATTTCCTATGGTAAACTGCCTGTATTGGCTGTAAATTGACTTTTTCATCTATGATGACAGTTGTTAAATGCTTGCTAAATAAAACTTAATGTCTTTTGATGCTTGTGAGCTTAAAGGCCTTAAAGGCCTTAAATGCTTGAACCCCGATAAATGCTGCTTGCAGCTTTAATTATTACTATTATTATTCTGCCGTAAAACGCATCGTGCAGCCCAAACCGTAAGGGCTAGAGCTTTGAAACTTTGCCATATGGTAGTACAAAAATCGAGGAGAGGTTCAGAGATTATGACCCCGATTGGCCCATAGGTGGCGCTATAGCAACCAAAAGCGCGAAACTGCTCATAACTCCTAGACCATAAGTCATAGACTCAAGTGTCTTATATCATTGGAAAGCTGGACGCCTGACGAACAAAACGTATATCTCCGATTTTATTTCCGCCATGATAGATTTTCCGCCATTTTGAATTTTGTCGAAAATCTACTTTTGCGAACTAGTCCCTGGTTTTTCGCCCGATCGGAACCAAACCAGTGCAGAATTGTTCTATGGAGTCTGAAGATCAATAATTATCGAAAAAAAGTTGAAATTTCGATTCATGGTCGCTAGGGGGTGCAAAATTAACGTTGTGGGAGGAGCCTATTTTACTAAAATGGCTATAACTCCAGAAGTAAAAGAGGTATTTTAACCAAACTTGGTACACATGTGTAAGAGGTCAATCTGAGGTCACGGTAAAAAAATCGCGGCGATTGGCCACATGGTGGCGCTATAACATGAAAAAAACATAAAACAGGCTATAACCACCTGACCGTTAGTCCGATTGACTTGAAAATTGGTATGCAGTGTCTTGGTCCAAGGTGCCATGTATGTTTATGAGGACATTGGCGTATCTCAAAAAACATGGCCGCCATCGGCCAATGAAGTTTGAGCACCGATTAGACAAGGTTAACGGAGGCCGATCGGAACGAAACTCGATGGGCATGTTCGTCTTATGGCCCTAGAGGTCTGTAAGAATTTTGAAAGAAATCGGCCACTAGTTGGCGCTAACGAGTTTTATGGCTCTGTAATCACGTGGTGTTACACTTATTGTCATAAAATGCATATCATTTGATAGATCTGCTCATGCTGAACAACTTTGCCTCAAGAACCATTTCTGTCAATCAAACTGTTCATTAAATATTCACGAATATGTCTAAAACCTACTTTTGCAAACTAGTCCTAGGTTTTTCGCCCGATCGGAACCAGACCAGTCTAGGACAATTCTCTGGACTCTCTAGATCAATAATTATCAAAAAAAAGTTGAACTTTTGCATTTGGATGGCTGTAATAGGGTCATTTATAAAATGGGCGTGGCAAAATACACTAAAAAGCCTATAAATCATAAATGAAAATGCAGAACTTCACAAAAATTGGTCAGCATATGTGACATAACATCATTAACAAGCATGCAAAATTTTATGGAGATCGGACGATAGGTGGCGCTATAACTGTTAAAAAGCTTTAAAACCATATATTTCCTATGGTAAACTGCCTGTATTGGCTGTAAATGGTCTTTTCCATCTCTGATCATATAATTTTCATATCATAATGTTCAAAACTAGTGCAATACAATTCTCTGGACTCACTAGATCAATAATTGTCAGAAAAAGTTGAACTACTTCATTTGGATAGCTATAATAGGTTCACTTCAAAATGTAGCCTTTACCAAGTGTCCCCGAAAGCCTATATCTCTTTAATGAATGACTCAGACCTTCTTAAAAACAAGTCAGAACATGTGAAATATCACTCTGAACATGCATGAAAATTTTCAGACAGATCGGACAAAATTTTCCTCTATAACAGTTAAAAAGGTGAAAATGATATGATTATAATGGCATGTTAAGCCAATAAGTGGTATTTTACTGCCCCCTGCTGTTCAAAATAGTCATTTTGTCATATTGTTCTATAATTTATATTTAGACTTTATAAAATCACTATTTTAACATTTACAATTACATTTAGTCAAAATCCATCTGTTAAAGTATTAGTATTGACAGTTTGATCACATCATACATTTCAAATGTCTGCATCTACAACATAATGTGTGTGTGTAGTCTTAGGTTTCTGAATAAATTCTGAATCATCTGATTAATAGCTTGCAAAGACTTTGTGAAATGTTTATAGACCATTCAAATATATTTTCATAATGACATATCCCAATAGCATTGAAAAAACAACAACAACAACATTTGTCTTTGTGTGTGTGTGTGTGTGTGTGTGTGTGTGTGTGTGTGTGTGTGTGTGTGTGTGTGTGTGTGTGTGTGTGTGTGTAAACATGCATTATGGAGTTAAAATGGAAAAACTGGTTTGCTTTAGTGCAGAAAAATGGTGAAAATCAAGAAGTTTAGTCAAAGTGAGCCAATATGTGGTCTTCTACTGCCCTCTGCTGGCCATTCTACTTATTAATGAAGTCTACTCACATATGCTTTTGCATTCATTAGACACTAAAAATCACTTACATAAGTAGTTATTACCCTATACCATGTGTCAAAATGATTGATGACTTCCGGTCCCGCCCACTAGATATGACATCTGGTCACCGCCCTTCCGGTTGTCCGTTGACTTGTCCTGCCCTTTCTGGCATGTATTGATAAGGATATGGATTGTCGTATTGACCGTTTGATCATGCGTTTTGACCGTTCGATCATGCGTTTTGACAGTTTTATCTACCGCATATGTTGTTTTTATCTATTATCTTTCCGGCATATGTTGTTATGGTTTGCCTATCGTCCTAGCTAGTTGTAGATAATGTGGTTTTGTCAGAAAGTTTGAAGACTGTGTCACACACCCCATTATCTCTTATGCACACACAAGCTGGGTGTATTTTCTGTGTTTTTGATCTGTTTTTGACAGAAAGTTTGAATTTGTTGTCTGTATTCACTGAATCGGCCCTAAACACTGATATCTCTGCTACGCAGACGTCCACCCTCACATTCCAGAGGTAACAGCAAAATTGAGAAAAAAGAGAGAGATGTCCCTAATCATGTTTTATATTTCACACAAATGATATACAATAATATCTTAGCCAAAAAAAAAAAAAATCTACTGAAACCATTTAATTCAGTTTTAGAGAAACAAAAGAATAAAATGAATAAGGATTTTACTAAAGCCTATCACAAAAAAAAGAGTTGAAAACATATCGTTCGTTTAAAGTATAAATGAAAAGATTATAAAATAATTTAACCAAGGTTGAAAAACATACCATTCGTTTAAAGTATAAATGAAAAGATTATAAAATAATTTAATAAAGGTTGAAAAACATACCGTTCTTTTATAAAGTATAAATGTCAGTCTCTCTCTCTCTCTCTCTCTCTCTCTCTCTCTCTCTCTCTCTCGCAGTTCCATCTGACAACGTCTCACTCATTCAGTGATTACGCTGCACGTCCGCGTGTCTGTTTGTAACAGGGAATTTTAGTTTTAGATGAATAAATAAATAAAATTCTTAATCTCACATGTTTATAGAGTTACAACCCCCCGAGCTTATGCGTCCAAGAAGCTGATGTAAGCGTCTTTGTAAAAAACAAAAAACAAAATCATTATCTCTTGAGCACACAAGCTGGGTGTATTTTTTTTTTTCACATTGTGTACTGGTCATTTTACCGGTCCGTTTGACTTTACGATCTGTATTCGCTGAATAGACCATAAACACTGATATCTCTGCTACACATGGTTTAACACGCTAGGCGTTCTGCTGGTCATTTTTGCAGTCCGTTTGACAGGTTGAAATAGATTATTACCGTTGCAGGGTGTGACATCCTGCCCCCGATCCTGACTCGTGATGTGCATTTCCTGAGTACAAATTTATTCCTTATGCAAGAGCGCCATCTTTTGGCGAATTACCGTTTTTCACCACAGGCACAAGAGGTCTATAAATACAGAGCTTGAATTTCAGCCAAACCATCAGTTGACCAGCTCTGACCATCTCACCTTTTCAAGATGCAAAAAAGTAAGTGTTTTATGTTATATTACTACGCTGTTTTTATGCAATAGGAATAACTCATTACTGTTTTAGCATTGTTTTAAATCATTGATTGACTATAGTTGCATTGCTGGTATTGCAGCTGTTTTAACTATTGTATTTTTATCTACTGTTTAAACTACTTTGTCTACTATTTTTATCTCTTGGCTTTATCTGTTTTTATACATAACTCATTACTGTTTTAGCATTGTTTTAAATCATTGATTGACTATAGTTGCTTTGCTGGTATTGCAGCTGTTTTAACTATTGTATTTTTATCTACTGTTTAAACTACTTTGTCTACTATTTTTATCTCTTGGCTTTATCTGTTTTTATACATAACTCATTACCGTTTTTATCATTGTTTGACTATAGTTGCTTGGCTGGTATTGCGCCTGTTTTATCTAAAAAACATTGTTTTAAACTGCTTTGTCTACTATTTTTATCTGCTGGCTTTATCTGTTATTTATATCTGCTGTTTTTATCTGCCGTCTGCTATTGCTGTTTTTTTAATTTGCTGTCTGCTACTGCTGCTGGTTTTTATCTGCTGTCTGCTATTGCTGTTTTTTTTTTTTTAATTTGCTGTCTGCTACTGCTGCTGGTTTTTATCTGTTGCTGGGTTTCGTCTGTTAAAATCTCTATTGTTGTTATATTATTTTCATCGTTTATATTAATCTGCTAATTCTGAAACTGTTTTTGTCAAAAATATGGGTTATCATATCATAATTTCTCGGTTGTTTCAGAAAAACAAAATTATAATTTTGTTCGTTTTCCCATGACTTTTATTATGAAAAGACTAGGCCTTCCTTAATCCCCGTCGATTGATTAGCCATCATGCTACATTTGTTTTTGTCTTTTTATGTTCACAACAAATGTTTTTCCCCACATCTAAGCTTTCATTACGTCTTTGCTCTGATTTTGTTCTAACGCTGCCCCGTCTGATCTCATTTTGATGTTCTATTATAAGTTATTGGCTTATCATATCATATGCTTGCTAACTGTGACTTATGTTCTATGAGTTCTACGTGTAATTGTTTACCCAAAAAAATTGTTTACCGCCGTCTACATGGTTTCTTAAGTTGGGTCGCTATGTTTTCGTGATGTTTTAAAACATAAAAGTCTGTTTTTAACACAATGTCTGAAAAAGCGGGGTCATTCAACCCAGCTGTTGTTGTTGTTGTTAAACCGATGCCACAGCAACCCTAGCGTTGGGGATGTAAGAACTACATCCTGTTTATGGTAAATTGTTCCTCGATTATGGTTGAAACCGAATACATATAGTGCTCTGCTACCATCTCCTGGTTGTTTTTGTTATAGCACCCCTGTTTTTGTAAAATACTGCCATCTCCTGGTTGTTTTTGTTATAGCACCCCTGTTTTGTAAAATACTGCCATCTCCTGGTTGTTTTTGTTATAGCAGCCCTGTTTTGTAAAATACTGCCATCTCCTGGTTGTTTTTGTTATAGCAGCCCTGTTTTGTAAAATACTGCCATCTCCTGGTTGTTTTGTTATAGCACCCCTGTTTTGTAAAATACTGCCATCTCGTGGTTGATGTTGGTACGACAAGCTGTTTTAAATACTACCACCTTGTGGTTGATGTTGGTACGACAAGCTGTTATAATTTATTTTATGATTGATAATCTGTTTAATTTAGTTTTATTTATTTATTTTATTTATATTCAATTATTTATTTTTTTATTTTATTTTAAATGATTTATTTATATTCAATTATTTTATTTTAAATGATTTATTTTTATTTTTTAATTTATTTTAAATTCATGCTGTGTGTGTGTGTGTGTGTGTGTGTGTGTGTGTGTGTGTGTGTGTGTGTGTGTGTGTGTGTGTGTGTGTGTGTGTGTATGTGTTTGTGTAAAATCAACTCACTAAATTGTCTTTCATGCATAAACAGGTTTTATATTTTTCCAGGCTCGAATAACCCGAATATTGAATTGAACGCCTTCCAAGCCATTAATGATGCATGTGAGAACTTATCTTTTATATTGTTTTATAAATTAAAATGAACTAATTTTATTCCATTTATTTTAACTAAATTTTTATTTTACAGTATCGGCTGTGATAGATCTTACGAAAGATGATGACGACGGCGAGAGTGCTGGACCAAGCGGTGAACCTTTGAGAAAGGTTAGAAAGACGAACGATTCCACCCCACACGACGATGACGGCGAGAGTGCTGGACCAAGCGGTGAACCTTTGAGAAAGACCGCGCGTACCAGTTCCCCCGGTACCCCACCAGCCATTCCACTAGCCGCCCCACCCCCCAGTCCTATTACACCGCCTACCAGACCTCCTGTCACGCCTCCTACCATCCCTCCGGTCATTCTACCTATCACCCCGCCTGTCACCCCACCCGTCATTTCCCCTACTACCCTGCCTGACAATCAGTCAGCCAGACCATCTACCACTGGCGCAAGCAGTCGACAGCACAGTCCTGACACGACCGGGTTTTACGGTAAGACCAACTACATTATCATAAGTTTAAAAATCCAAATTGAAACCGACCATTAAGAATTTTGTTATTTTTCTACACAACAGGTTCGATCGGAAAGCATGATGATGTGACGACTTGGAATAGTGATCAACTGGAAGCATGGGAGCGTGGTTCTTGGGCAAGTGAGCTCGACGACGACGAGGTATCGGTCGCAAACACTAATCAAACAATTGATGAAAACAGCGGTCAATCATTGGAAGAAGACGAAGGAGCCATTGAGGAAGAAGTAGCCCCAGCGGGAGGGTCTCAGGCAGTTGATGACGACGCTGCTACTCCTCTGATGCATACGCTTATTGATTCAATAGAATCATTGAGACAACAGTTTCGCGATGCACACAGCGAAACACAAAACCGATTAGAGACACTGCACACTCAGGTTCGTGACATACAGATAGAAACACGTAGTAGATTAGTCGCATTGAGCGACGATCTTCACAACTCTCAGTTGCAGGTACATAGCAGAATCGATGCGCAAGATCGATTTATTCAAAATCTGGTTGATGAAATATTTCGACGTATCAATAGAAACGGACGCGTGTTCAACGAACACCATCGTGAACTGGTACTTTTGGTTCATCATCTTCTTCTCATTCTCGTCGAACAGTCAGATGAGTAAAATACATGTTCCATTAAATCATGTATTGATTTTTATATATTCTGATTTTTATATTGTACTATTTCATTTATGGTTTTATACTCTGATTTTTATATTGTACTGCTTCATTTATGGTTTTATACTCTGATTTTGTACTATTTTATGTTTGCTTTTTATACTTTTTACATATACTCTGATTTTTTAAATATACTCTGACTTTGTACTATTTCATGTTTTGGTCTGAAATCTAAAATGGACGGTGCTAAAAGCTTTGACGCTGACGACACAGAACTGTCACCCGACGAAATTGAAATGCTAAGTATACTTCCTGATTCTTTAGAAGACTATCTGTTTAATTTAGAATCTTCACAACCCTTCGCTAATTTGGATCTTTTCGAATTAGCTGTAAATCCAAATATGAATTTGTACGATCACATGCCAAGTGTAGACGTTGATCCTGTTGTACAATTTGGCGGTGTTTTAAACAACCAACCACCACCAGACCACCCCGGCGGTAATGATACTTCGCAACCATCCACATCAGGTAATGTCGATTCTACTACTACACAGACTCTAAGTCGCACAGACATTGACAGGTTGATTCGTGAGGGTGGGGACGTTAACGGATATCATGTTTTACCACGACCTCGTTTCAATAGCGTAACATTGAGAAGGACTATGAATCTGAGAGAGATTAACTCTACAGATTTGGCCTCTTATCACACTTACTTACACGACATGGTCAATGGGATTGTTAATTTTGCTAGAGAATTCGACCACAATTCCGTAATCAATATTACATTGTCAGCTCCCAGTCTCCAAACACCATTCAGCGGGGTTTTAACTCATGGTAATAATTACAACGTGGATTTACTTCTCGATCAAATTGAAAAAGTTTTACAGAGCAACAATCGGTTACTATCTGACCAAACCGTTGAAATTGATGCGTCAGTAGCAATGAACAGACAAGGAGGAGGTCGTCGAAAAATTACAGATCTGACCGTTGATCAGGTAATTAAAAGAAAAAAGACGAGCTTATTCTGCCCAAACAATATTTCAAATAATTTGTGCTTTTCCATCTGTATCGCCCATTTCCTTAACCCACAACAGCCCGAGAGTGAGTTAGAAAAAGTGGCTACCGTTATCCAAAACAGCGTAGGCTTCTCAATCCAAGACAAAATCGGTCTTGACGACATAGCATCGTTTGAACGTGCGCTAGACATTAAAATCGTCGTATTTCACAGATCTAACGCCATGGTCTTAGAAACGTACAAAAATTCTGACGAACCCCACCCAAAAACGATTTTCCTTTACCTACACAATGATCATTACTACATGATACTGAATTTGACGGGGTTCATGGGTTCGCCATACGTGTGTCCATTTTGCTACAAATCTTACACCAACCGCAGGGACCATCGATGTAAGCACGCTTGCAATGTTTGTTTTGACACCGATTGTCACAGGTTCCCTGTAAGAATCATACATTGTCCAGATTGTTTACGTTACTGTCAATCGGCATATTGTTTCGAAATGCATAAAAAAAACTCACCTCCCGGTCATGAATACCCAGTCTGTGATATTATTAAATACTGCAAGCTATGTAACAGACGTTACAATGTTAAACCGGGTGACAAGAAAAAAATTAAACACATCTGCGCCCCGGACAAATGCATGCACTGTCGAGAGCGTCTGACGGCCAATGGGGAGCACCAATGCTTCATACAACCTCTAGAGCCTAAGGAGCCTTGTGAGAAATACATCTTCTATGATTTTGAAACGCGTTACGAAAATGGTAGGCACGTGGCTAATTTTGTTTGCGCCATCACATTCAAAGGTAAGAAATTTACTGCTCATGGTACCAACTGCATCGCTAAGCTAATCAACCATTTCAGACAACCTCAATACGAAGGCTACTGCTTCATCGCTCATTACGCCTCCAGATTTGACTCCTTTCTAATCCTCGAGTATTTTTGCAAATCCGGGATCGCGCTTGAGGTCATAATGCAAGGGTGCAAATTACTTCTGTTGTACGACGAAGCATTCTCCCAGCGATATATCGACAGTTACTCATTTTTCCCATTTGCTCTGGCCAAAATGCCCGCGGCGTTAGACTTAACGACGACTGAAAAAGGTTACTTTCCACATCTTTTCAACAGGGTGGAAAATGAGAACTATTTGGGACCATACCCCGACAAAAAGTTCTACAACTACGATAATATGTCTGATAAAGACAGAGAAAAGTTTGACGCGTGGTACAGCACGGTTCAGGGTAAGTTCTTTGACTTCAAGAAAGAACTGTACGCGTACGGCGTTAACGATGTCGTCTTATTACGCGAAGGGTGCATGACATACAGAAAGTCTTTCATACAATGCACCAAACTTGACCCTTTTGCGTTCACAACGATCGCCAGCTGCGCGATGGGGGTCTTCAAAACACATTATCTCAACAGAAACACGCTCGCCCTGACCCATAACAAAGCGTATGTCCATCAGAATAAGGCCTACTCAAGCGGTTCGATCGAATGGCTAGAGTATGTAAAAAAGACTCGAAACGTGGACCTTCACCACGCCTTAAACCATGGTGAAGTATCGATCGGTAACTACTTTTTAGACGGCTACTACGAGCAGGGCGGTGTTAGGCACGGTTTAGAGTACGCGGGCTGCATTTTCCATGGTCATTGCTGTCGATTTCAACCCCATCATAGACATCCCCTTTCGGGAGTACCCTACGGCGTTCTCAGGGGTGAGTTTGACGATAAGATTGAAATTCTGCAGAACGCGTACGGTTTGCAAATCGAAATTCTTTGGGAATGCGAATGGAACCGGATGAAAAAGACCGATCCCTCTGTGATAGAATTTATGACCGATTATTCCGCCCCGGAGAGATTGAACCCCCGAGACGCGTTGTACGGTGGTAGAACGAACGCCTACAAACTTTATCACAAAGTGACCGGTGATGAGAAAATAAGGTATCTCGATTTCACTAGCTTATATCCATATTGTCAAGCGAGGAAAACCTATCCGATCGAACACCCCCAAATCATATTCACAGATTTTCAACCGATTGAAAATTACTACGGGCTTATCAAAGCGACCGTATACCCTCCGCGTAAATTACTACACCCGGTTCTCCCTTACAGATGTCAAGGAAAACTCATGTTCCCGCTATGCAGAACCTGCGCTCAGGAGCAAAACCAGACCACGAGTTGTAGTCACACGGACGAGGAAAGATCGCTCTCGGGCTGTTGGGTCAGTATCGAGCTTTTAAAAGCCATCGAGAAGGGATATGTGTTGGGTAAGATAGACGAGGTTTGGCATTTTCCACAGCGGTCAGACACGTTGTTTGCCGAATACGTAAAAACGTTTTTGCGTTTGAAACAACAAGCGTCCGGCTACCCCTCCAATGTCGTCACGGATGCTGAGAAAGAGACTTACATTCGTGAGTATTTTGAAAAAGAGGGGATTCAACTCGACCCTGAAAAGATTAAGTACAACGCCGCCCAGAGGGCAATAACGAAATTAATTTTGAATTCGCTATGGGGACGTTTCTCTTTAAGACAGAACTTGCCTCAAACCACTCTGGTGAACGACCCCGAAGATTTCACCAGAATTGTTTTTGGCAATACCGACACGCTGGCGTATTTCTCATTCATTTCAGATGACGTAGCGCTCGTCCAGCATAAACCATCCAAAGAGGATGTTTGCAAGGCGCGCGACGTAAACGTTTTTTTAGGCGCTTTTACCACCGCACACGCCCGACTGGAATTGTACGAATTGATGGACAGACTCGGCAGCCGATTGCTTTACTCTGACACAGATAGTGTTATTTTTGTGTCTAGGGAGGGGGACTGGGAGCCTCCTCTGGGGGATTATTTGGGAGATCTGACTAGCGAATTGGACGATGGGGATTTTATATCACAATTTTCATCGAGCGGCCCCAAATCGTATGGTTTTGCCACGGCCAAAGGTAAAGTGTGTATGAAAGCTAAAGGGATAACCCTGAATGCTAAAAATTCACAAGCTATCTGTCTCGAATCCCTGATTGGTCTGGTTGACAGTTATGTGACGTCGCATGATAGATCCAAATACATCCTGGCTCAGAGCGAAAACATTGTGCGAAATAAGAGATCTCTCACATTGCACAACAAATCAGTCGTTAAAAGGTTCAAGGTCGTGTACAATAAACGTAGACTTTTACAGGACTTTAGCACGCTTCCTTATGGCTACTGATCAGATGATGCACAGAGGCTCTCAGGATGTTTCCGATTTTGATTTCAGACTTCAACACCCTTTCTCTTGTGTCGTGAGTGGCCCATCAAATTCTGGAAAGTCTTATTTTGTAAAACTTTTGTTGGAAAAAGGTTTGAATATCATTTCCAAGAAAATTGAAAACATTGTTTGGTTGTATGATTGTTGGCAGACTTTGTACGATGATTTACTTCAATTGTATGACATTAAATTTGTGCAAGGAATACCCCAGACTCTGAATGATGATGATTTACTGCCTGTCACCAAGACAAACCTGCTCGTGGTGGATGATTTAATGGAACAAGCTAGCGGTAACGTAGAACTTCAACGGGTTTTTACGCAATACTGTCACCATAGGAATCTCAGTTCTATTTACATAGTGCAAAATTTATTTGCACAGGGTAAGTCCAGCCGAACCATAAGCTTAAACGCCAATTATATGATACTGTTTAAAAATCCTCGGGACGTCAATCAAGTAGCGATGCTAGGACGTCAAATGTACCCGGGAAACACTAAATACTTTATGGAGTGTTATCACGACGCGGTCGACCGTCCTTTTGGCTATCTAATGATAGACTATAAAGCAAAAACTCCGGAGCAGTACCGTCTCAGAACAGGATTGCTTTCTGACCGTCAAGTGGTTTATATCCCGAAAAAAAGAAGAACGTGATCAAACGTCATGTCCGCCAGACTTTGTAAACATCTGCCGGTGTTAAAACTGCTACATAAATCCAGTCCTAAACAGCGACGTCTTATTTTACAATCGTCGGCCGACGAATTCATTTTAGCGTTGTGTGAAGTGGCGCTTAACATCCTCTACGGTACCATTCCGGTCAATAGGCAACAGTACCAAAAACTGAAAAAGAGAAAAGCCGAAATCAAATTTATAGCCAATAAAAAAATTGGCATTACGGCCAAGAAACGAGTCTTCAACCAGAAGGGCGGATTCCTATTGCCGCTTCTAAGCGTCGCAGTACCCTTTATATCAAGCTTAATAGCAAATCGATAGGATGGAGTATGCCGAGAAGATGTATTTAGTCCCGCACCATCAACTGGATAAGATGAAGAGTGAAAATGTTCGCGAGAACATTCAACGGAGCGTGGAAAACGATTTGGATGATAGCATAAGAAATATTTTACGTCGCACTGACCTGAATCCGTACGAAAAAGCCAAACTTTACACCAATACCCTGAGTAGGTTTTTGACCATCGTTAAACAAGGCGATCGTGAGAGCAGTGTTTTAACGCTTTCGCTACCCGATACTGATCTCAATCATAAAGACGAACCAGCGGATGGTGATAATAATGTCGAAGACGGCAGAGCTGAGGGGGAGGACATTGTCGATGAAGTTCTGAAGAACGTACCTTCGAGAAGCGTGAAAAACAGCAGATACATATTAGACAAGATGTCTAAAGCTAAAGCGCTAAGTACGTGGAACGAAACGGGGGAGTTTGTGTTCAGGGGTAAACCCGTACAAGGGTCGCACATGGTCGATTTGTTAAAAAATGTTACGGCACCGCAAAACATTAGGGATGAACGGAGACCTCGAGGATGGTCGGAGTTTCTACGTGCCTTTGCCGAATTAAACATTCCATTTTCTACAGTACCGAATCAGCAGGTCAGACGCAAGATTAAGTCTCTAAAGAGTAAACCCGGTAGCCCTCCACGTGTTAGACCTTATAAAAAGACACAAAGATATTCGCCTTACACGGTTCCAAACACCGAAGACTCTGTGTTTAAATCGCCGGCTCTCAAACGAAAGCGATGGTTGGAATTTTAACAAATACATTAAATAAAAGACGCTAAAAATATATAATGGTTTCAAGATTTTTATTTATACGTCAAACACGTCTGCACACAGGTGACACAGGATAACATTTTATCATTACAAACATGCGGTCTTAATCTCTTTACAAAGAGGGACACCATTTTATCATTTTTGATATAATCATCGGTATATAGTTTCATCACATGGTTATAGTCGTAACCTCTGACTAAATGATACAGAAAAAACACACAATGCTGACCACAGGTATCTGATGAAAAATCCTGGACACGTCTGTCGGAATATAACACATCGACGTTGTTCCCAGTTAAAAAGTTATTGATGGAGATTGGAAAGCGAGGGCTGTTGGGCGGATTGCCAAAACTATCGAAAAAACAAGCGGCTCCCTCTCGGGTTAAATAAACGGCAACCCAATGCTCTCCCGGTAGCCGAGCAGGGTGGGTGTTTATGACGGCCATCGACGGTAAGATCCTAAGCGGTTTTTCGGGTAGTTGATCGCTCGGTAGCACGCCGAGAAAATGAGTCCTACACGTAATTTTATCCATGATCGCGGTCAGTTGTAGAGTATTCATCTCAGTAGTAATCGACTAGTACTTGTCGCCGGTTAGACACTTCAATGATGCTGTCGAATACTGCGTAAATTAATAAATTAACGGTATTCGGCAGCGGTTGTCTGAATCGAGCTTCGAGTCTGATATTCCCGGACTTGACTAGGGAAATGTGCTGACCACAGTCTTCATCAGGCGTGAGGTTAAACGCGTAAAGCGTGTATCCGTTCAGGAAATCGCCCCTGTCGATAGAGAGTGCCTGGTTTTTAAGATGTCTTCCTGTCGTCATCGCCAACTGATAAAATTCACGCACTGCCGTACCAGCTTCGAAATTAGGCTGTAGAGGCTTGGAGGGGAATTGTTGACCGTCTACATAGACGGCCAGGAACTCAAGATCGTAATGTTTGAAAGCAAATGGATTTTTTTCGTAGGAACCGGTGAATGCGTCATTGTCGACCATGGCTATGACGATAGATTTTGGTAGGGTCCCTAAAAACAGATTTTCTTGATTTGAAACACGTGTCCCCTCAGGTATGGAGAAATTTTTTAGAACCACCCTATCTATGGGGTACTTTGCGGTTGTCGAGAGTAATGCCTGGGCGTGTCCCAGTCTCACTGGCGGTGCTACGGCAACTTTCTTGACAAATAGGGACGCCGACTCTATTTTTATTTTGTAAGCCACGTCATCACACCTCATCAGACAGAATTCATCCTTTGCTCTAATTAGCCGTATCTTGATGTCAATTCCATTCAATAAAAGTTTTTCTTGAAAGAATATATCACTGTGTATAGGGGCCATCAGCTCCACCACCTTACTTTCGGTGGTGTAGGTTGATCTCTTTGTCAACCCTCCGTTACGACCTACGGGGTCATTCGCATCCATGTGACCGGCGGTGTCTTTGTAAAACAGTCCGGCGGAGAAAATAGATTCCAACGCATCTTTACTGTAGTTGATCAGACTCTCTATGATGCAACGGTAAGGGTAGGTGCTCGAACTCTGCGATATCAGACGATCGCCCAGGGTCACGTCGACTTGTGAAAATATGGTGGCTCCGGGGTAATTTATTAAGGCAACCCGTGCAGGATGCACAATGTTCTCTCCATTAGGTCTCGTGATTTTCAGGCGTAGATAGAGCATCGTGTTATTTAGGTCCACATAATCATCGCCATTGCCTGCGATAAAAAACTCTAATGGAGCGGTGTCCGATATGGCGGATAAAGGGGCAACTTCTAAATAGCCGTTTTTCTCAATAACCGTCTGTGTCAGCGGGACCGTAAATAAGTCCAACTCGGACTTGATGCATTCCCCCGACATACGATGCAGTAGCGCCATGTTAGAATATGGTTTTTACGAATCTGTTGACAGATGCTTTTCGACTAACAGACTTCTTACGCTTTCTGTGTATGACTGGACGCTTCCTTGTTCCGCTTGTTGTTTTCTTCTTCTTCTTACCCCATTGACCACGCCTCCTCACACCCGGCGGTTTAGACATTCTCTTACGGGCCATGACCATCAGCCCAGATCCGTCTTGAGCATTAGCATTATTGCTGTGCGCGCGCGTCAATACGTTTGAGACGACGTCGGATACTATATTTTTAGCAGCGGATTTTAGGTGGGGTTTCGCGATGCTAAATCCTCTTTTTAACAGAGGTATGGCCATCCTGAACAAACCTCTGAAAAGTCCTCCTAACCCTGCCCCGTACATAACCCCTCCCCCGGCATAGCCTGGCAAACCCCCACCGGCCTGATTTCGGTAATAGTCCACATAGTCCGCGGTATTGTGGTCTCTAGGGCCATAGTAATAACTCATTTTAAAGAATAGAATGATTCGTTGGTTTAAAGTGTAGTTTTACAATGACTTTCCCGTAAGAAAATGGTATTTCACAGTTTTGGTCGTCCTTCAACTCTATGGTAATGCTGGTGATGTGATCCTTGTTGATCGATGCGTAATGCGGGTTGTCGTATCTAGCAATGACCGTCTCGTTGCTTTTACCCGATATATGTACGCATCTCAAAAGCGGGACGTAAGAATCACCGACCGATTGATACTGAATGATGTCGGTGTAAACGTACATTGTGTAGAACCCTGCGTTGATATCGGATTGATGAGGAGCGTACGTGATATGACTCGTAGTAAAATCTGCTTCTTTATGGTAGTTCGAACGTCCGAGAGCATCGTCCGGTATCATTCCTAAAATAGTGGCGAGTCTGCCTTGAAAGCTGACTGAAACATTGGGTTTCGCGATCAGAAACACTTTGTTTTTTAATTCATCATAATCCAATACGGCCGTGGGTGCTAGAAGTTGATTTATCACGCGGAGGATCGCACGAATGTTCGCGTAGTACCCACCACTTATGTATAATATCCTCTCTACAAAAAACGTGGGTAAGTCTTTTTTTTTAAGTGCGTCGTCTTTGGGGTCCCCACTATTTTTGAATACTGGGCCTGTGTACAGGGTGAAAGCCCCGTCTTTGTCATTAAAGTTATACCAACTTCTAGGATATTCGATTTCGGCGAGCCCCACCTCCCATTGTCCTTTCAATTGTATAGCTTTTGCTAACCTGGTTGTATAGCCGGATATGCGATTTTCGGGGTAAACCGACCTCGACGCATTGCACGGTAGCGTAATGTAGAACCCTTGATCGTCCATGACTGTCCTTCGCTCGTATGAACTCATCCATTAAACGTCGGGGTGTTTTAAGTCCAACAGTGTTTTTTTATCTATATAACTATTGAATTTTGAAGGCCAGCCTAGCCATTTCACTAAAACAAGCGTAGATTTCCCTTGTTTTTTCTGACCTAAAATCTTTTCCACCTTAAAAGATTTGTTTTTACTCACAATTATTTTTTGCAACTCTTTTTCATAAAAAACCCCCTCGATGACATCACCGTCATAATCGCTGAGTCTGTAGACCGGGGGTTGTCGCGGAATGCATGCGGATATGGTGAAAAATTCTTCCGTGTAGTTCTGCTCATAACCTTTGGCGAACGGGCCTCTCACTTTAGAAATCCTGACGACGTCGCCGACTTTGAAATTAAATACGGCTCTGTCGGTCTTCTTTATATCACCATACAAGTTTTGAAACACTTGATCCTCGTTTACTTTGTCGACGTCCACGGGTCTCATGCAGATACTTCGGTGATAACTGGTGTTGTACCCCTGCATAATGTCTTGTAAAACATCTATGTATCGTCGGGAATTTGTAGCTGTTAAAAATCTCCACATGCGACTCTTTAACGTTCTATTAAATCGTTCTACGACACTGGCTTTCAAATCGGTAGCGGTAGCGAAATGATCAATGTTGTGCTTTTTCATTACATCTTGAAATTGTTTGTTAAAAAATTCCTTCCCCTGATCCGTCTGCAATTTCTGTGGCACACGACCCTCCTCGAGTATAGACTCGAACGCTCTAGCGACCTCGGGCCCACTCTTATTCTTCAACACACGAGTCCATGCGTACTTGCTAAATACGTCTATGCAAGTCAACAGATATTTATTGGCGTCGTTATCCTTGGCATAGGCGATCATGTCGACTAGATCGGCCTGGAACTGGGTATCGACCCCGTACACAACCACTCTATTTCGTTTGTATTTTATAGGAGCTGTTTTGTGTAAAGTGTAAGCATCCTCACCAGACAACCATTCTGAAACCTTTTTATCGCTTAGACGAACCCCGCTATCTTTTAAGACGGCGTCTTTTAATCGTTTTTTACCCCCTAAAGAGCCGGGGTTGGAGGGTGTATAATATGCCTTTTTCATGAGCTCCGACATGCTGCCGTTTCAACCGCAGCAAAAGAATAACTCGTACATGTGGTATGAATCAATATTTTATTAAAAAATTACAGGATACATGATTGAAGTAAAATGGATATAATACAAGATAGTATACATGTATATATTAATAATCTTAGTACAACAAAATCTAAGTAAAATTGAATAATAATAATGTTAGTACAACAAAATCTAAGTAAAATTGAATATAATGATGTTAGTACAAAAACGGAATATAGTAAATTAGATATAACAATGTTACATGCATAGTCTAAGTAAAATGAAGTCAACGGTAATCTAACCAGAAAAGAAAATCGCGACAGGCCATCATGTTACGATCTAGGATGTAATCGACATACATTTCAACAATTTCATTGACATTTTCAGACATTTCGTCCTGATCATCAGAGTCATATTCTTTTGATTTCTTTACCAGCTCGGTACAGACATCAACCACATAGGTACAAGTACATAGCA
The DNA here is from genome assembly GCF_964197995.2 of Scardinius erythrophthalmus. Classification (NCBI taxonomy): domain Eukaryota; kingdom Metazoa; phylum Chordata; class Actinopteri; order Cypriniformes; family Leuciscidae; genus Scardinius; species Scardinius erythrophthalmus. The sequence continues at coordinate 89,214 of NW_028296476.1, read as the reverse complement.
CATCGGTGACCCCGAGCGGGAGTTGTGATTCACACATCATATCTAGAACCTGTTTTATCATTACACCGGGGGGATCGGTACCATAAGCGCATTTGTCCGTCAAATCGTCCCATGAATTAGCCAGTCCTCTTATATGTATCATTTGTTTCTTGAAATTTGCTTCACGCGTAGTTGCCTCCATAGGTGGATGACCGTCGCGTGATGCAAAATCGATAATCTTTTTCATCAGTTTGGTCATCTGGTGCCTGTAATGTCCTTTAAACAGGTATTCCATACAGCTGGTTAGGCTACAGGCAGCACCCATACTGGTGGGGTCTTGGTCACTCTCCATTCACGATCGAAATACCTTCCCAGAGATCAACGACGTCGTGCACTATTTCCTCACAGGGTTTGTCCAGAAGTCTCGTCCTGATTTCTTCTAGCTTAGCGGCGATGAATGGCTCGTCTTTTAATTCGTGCAGAATAGTCCCGACTGTTCCTTGAATACGTTGTGGGTGAGATTTCAACCCCAACCGTCCTAGGAGGATACCGATGATGGCGTGAAAATAGGGTCTAAACAGTTTGCCTGAAAGTTCATCAAAATGTGTGTCAAAGTAGTAGTTAGGTGGGTCGAACAGGCAGGAATGTTGCAGTTGACTAGGGTGATCAATCTCACACCCTTCGCAGTCGTCCTTCAGTTTCTTTCCGATGAGATGTTGCAGCAAAACCACTGTCGCGGCTTTTATGATTTTGAATCCCACGTCACTGAAACATCCGTCTGTAGCATCGAAACCAGGTTTAGCATGAGAGAGGTCAGGCAGGTTGGGAGATTCAAGCTTTTTGTTGGCTGGTGATGGTGGTGGTGGTGGTGGTGGTGGTAACCATGGTTTAGTACAAGCACAGTCGCACTCGATCTCCGGATCCCTGTCTAAGCTACGTTTGCGTCTTTCAGCCAGAGCCCAGTCTTTGCGCAGGTCCAATGGTTCAGGGTTGAAAATGTTACCCGGACACCAAACGCTTTCAATGCATGGTTCAAAGTCTATGCGACGTTTGATAGTTTTAGCCGAAACCCAGTCTTTGTGTATCCCCAATGGCCCGCAGGCGTCAGTCAGAGTATGGAGGGTTGCGTTGTCGTCGGGAGGTTCGAGAATGCTACCGAAAGAGATACCGCAGCTGCATACATGATTGGGTTCTGAAGTGGCCTCTTCAGCCATGGTTTATAAATGGTGCTTGGAAGGGTCTGGTCGCAGGAATTTATGATAGTTGTAGTAAAGGGGCGGGGTTGTTGTAGCACTCAAAAACCTGATTAATAGACGCTATTTAGATAGGTCTGGCTTGCGAGCTTTAGGATGGCTGTAGTAAATGGGTGGGGATGGTCGAGACCACATGCCACTCCGTGGGCATGTCTGAGGGTTGAACAGTTGCACTTTAATTTTGCTGTATTCGTCATGCATGTCACACCATTTGAACATTTTGTTGATGATTGAAAAAACCATATTCAGGAGATTCAGATCACACCAGTCGAACAAAAATTGCATTTCATACAGATCGTGATGCTCGTTAGGTTGGATGCGTCCCGACCGCTTGTTGTTGAGCTTTGTCTTGTCTCTACAACAGAATATGTAAACAGAATCAGTAGGACTCTTGTTAGTATGGTCACCTACCACACGGTACCGAACATTATCGGTCACCCCGTCCCACTCCGAAATGTACAAAGGCTCTTCGCCGTCATCATTCAGATCCTTCCAGACACGATTGTAGAAGAGAGTCCAGTCTTTTTCAGGAAATACCACACAAGTATCTTCCCCAGGTTGAAACTCTCCGACGCTGTCAGTGGTGTAGAGTGTAACAACTCGAGTTGGTTTGTGAAATTTGTAGCCGAATACGCGGTTCCTACACATTACATATTCAGCTGTAGTCCATTCCGAAAGTTCATGGAGAAAACTTGTCAAACGGATGCGTCCGAAAGGGTTCTTTTTTCTTGGTGCCATAGTCAGCCTTTCCATCATTTGGTCGCACACCCCCGGCTCTGGGGATTGAGGAGAGGATAAACCAGCCATGCTCATGTAGCTCATGTTTTTGGTGATGGTTTTACAACCCACTACCACCCATTTATATACATTGCTCTGGAATGTGAGGGTGGACGTCTGCGTAGCAGAGATATCAGTGTTTAGGGCCGATTCAGTGAATACAGACAACAAATTCAAACTTTCTGTCAAAAACAGATCAAAAACACAGAAAATACACCCAGCTTGTGTGTGCATAAGAGATAATGGGGTGTGTGACACAGTCTTCAAACTTTCTGACAAAACCACATTATCTACAACTAGCTACGACGATAGGCAAACCATAACAACATATGCCGGAAAGATAATAGATAAAAACAACATATGCGGTAGATAAAACTGTCAAAACGCATGATCGAACGGTCAAAACGCATGATCAAACGGTCAATACGACAATCCATATCCTTATCAATACATGCCAGAAAGGGCGGGACAAGTCAACGGACAACCGGAAGGGCGGTGACCAGATGTCATATCTAGTGGGCGGGACCGGAAGTCATCAATCATTTTGACACATGGTATAGGGTAATAACTACTTACATAACAATAAAACACTAAAAAATCACTTATATAACAATTACTATTGTAGCACAATCATATTTTGTCAGAGTTTATCACTTCATTTTTACTGATACTTCACATAATTGCTAGCAATGTGGTAAATCATGGTAAATCACACTAAAAACATGGTAAATCATAATAAATAATACTAGAATGTGGTGTATCAAGGTAAATCATACTACAATCCTGGTACATCATTCTAGAACATGGTATATCATGGTACATCATGCTAGAACATGGTAAATCATGGTAAACTATGCTAGAACAGGGTAAATCATGGTAAGCCATGATAAATCATAATAAACTATGGTAAATCATGTTAGAATGTGGTATATCATGGTAAACTATGATAAATCATGATAAACTATGGTAATCCATGCTAGAATCACAGTAAACAAAGGTAAATCATACTAGAATGTAGTATATCATGGTAAATTATGCTAGAATATGGCAAATCATGCTAGAATCATAGTAAATAATACTAGAATGTGCTAAATTGTTGTGGGAGGAGCCTATTTTACTAAAAGGGCTATAACTCAAGAAGTAAATGAGATATCTTCACCAAACTCAGTACACATGTGTATGGGTTCAATTTGAGGTCACAGTAAACAATTCTATGGAGATCGGACCATAGGTGGCGCTATAACTGTTAAAAAGCTTTAAAACCATATATATCACATGGTAAATTGCCTGTATTGGCTGTAAATGGTCTTTTCCATCTATTATGTCAGTGGTTACATGCTTATTAAATAAATCTTAATAACTTTTGATGCTTTTGTGCTTAAATGCCTTAACCTGTTAGCGATCCTGCAAATTTTGTCAAAAACGCCTAAAAAAAGCCTACCCAAATTAAATTGCATGCTGTTCTTGAACCATTTGGAGTATATGCATGGTTTTGGTCTCTTTTGAAAGGGGACACTTTGAGGTTTGTTCCAGAACTGTCAGAATCACTGTAAGTCTTACTGGTATTGAGTAATAGAACTTTGAACACACTAAAAAAGGGGAAAAAAATTTCCGCCTACATTTTTTTTTGTAAAAACATGCCTGCAGATAACTACAGCTGGGAGGTATTAGCTGGAAAACACTGTGGGATCACATTATGAAGCCTTACCAAACCCAGTTTAAAATTTTATAATAATACCTTAGATAATGAGTGTTTTACACAAGTTTATCTAAGTTTATGTCTAGGCGCTCCCCAATAAAGGCCACTTGGAGACTCCAAATGACACTTTGTAACCACAGACACATAACATGCTGCTATTCTTGAATGCTTTACTCTACAGTCATAATTTTGGGCTCTATTGAGAGGTTACACTTAGAGCAATTATATACCTTATCCAGATCCACTGCCTCTTGGTGTTTTGCTGGCAGAACCTCTCTGGGAAGGTGGAGGATGGGGCTCCTCTCCTGCTGAGGTGCTGTTATTCTGTCCCTCAGTATGTTGTTTTTTACTGACTGGCTCCCAGACTTCATCAGATTTATTTTCAGATGATGGTCTGTGATATAAAAAAAATAAAGAAATAAGTAATTTACAAAACATTTACATTGTTTCTGTATCCACACGCATATAAACAGAAACACATGCACACAAACAACCAGGCTTATACCATTCATGAGCACACAAACACACACACTTGTGCTTGAGCCCACATAAACACCTGTGCTTGAGCCCACATAAACACCTGTGCTTGAGCCCACATAAACAAACATTCCTGCATGAGAGCACAAACAAACAAACACACACACACACACACACACACACACACACAAACAAACCTGTCCTTGAGCCCACATAAACATTCCTGCACGAGCGCACAAACACAGACACCAGACACACACACACACACACACACACACACCTGTGCTTGAGCCCACATAAACATTCCTGCACGAGAGCACAAACAAACACACACACACACACACACAAACAAACCTGTGCTTGAGCCCACATAAACATTCCTGCACGAGCGCACAAACACACACACACACACACACCTGTGTTTGAGCCCACATAAACAAACATTTCAGCACGAGCGCACAAACACACACACACACACACACCTATGCTTGAGCCCACATGAACAAACATTCCTGCACAAGCGTTCAAACACACACACACACCTGTACTTGAGCCCACAAAAACAAATAACTTATTCCTGTACAGTTACAAGCGCACACGACAGAAGTTAGCAGGTGGCTACATGTCAAAACACACACACACACTCGACCTAACACACCAAACACACGACATAAGCTGACAAGTACACCTAAAAACAAACACATACCCCAGTATATATAGTAAAATATGTTGTATAATATAATAAAACACTTACTTGTCGAGAGTGACGTCTCCACCATCCAAACACGGCTAACTCTGCTAGCACGCAGCTACTGAGTCAATGATGAAACATCGCTCTCTTCATCAGAAATAGCATCCTCCGACTCATCACTATCACGGCGAGTACACTGTTCAATAACTTCTTCAAGTAAGAAGTGTGTTTTTCTAGTTATCTTTGTCATTTTTCACCTGTTACCTTCTTTCACTCCTAAACTCGTTCAATGCTATGTTTACGCACGGGGCGCACGGGGCGCATGGATCACTACGGTGATTTGCGCACGAACTTCACGCATGACCAGATGAATCGTCCCACTAAAACTGCATATTATTCTTTGCAGAAATTCATTGGCTAATAAAAACGACAGTCATTTCAATCATCCATTGCAACTGGATCGATTTACTGTCAATCAAAGAGAGGGAGGTACCATTCTTCATCATAGGCGCTCCTTGGCTATTGATACCTTGTGACACCTCTATCATGGACCGATTGGCTCAAATGACCCGTCTATCAAAAGTTCAGGGGTCAGCGGCCATTTTAACATCACATTTTTCTTCATGTTTACATGTCAAATGAAGCTAGACCATAGAATGCGTCGAAGTTGTGACAGCTCTGTCGGCTAACTTGAAATGCTACTACTACATTCCGTGGATGTTTATTGATATATAAATGTGTTATGGACTAAATACTTCTCTGAATTGGATTGTATGGACCCTTGACAGTGTAACCGAACCATTTTTGTTGGAATTTATGGATCAGTGGACTAACATAAGGCTTCAATGGTGAGTTTCTTCCAGTTTCGGTTTGTTTATTTGGCTGTTGCTGGTCTGACAAAGACACATATTGTACCCGCTGTGTTGGTTGTATCCTAAAATGGTTTATATCGTTCGAATCACAAGAATCTCAGCTTTCCAGAGATATGTAACATGTTTAATTTTTTTTTTTTTTAGTTTTGTCTTTCAAAAAGTTTAACCTCTTACACACCCTATGGCCCGCGGGCGGGACGTCGGACTACAAAGAGGTTAAAGGCCTTAACTGCTTGAACCCCGATAAATGCTGCTTGCAGCTTTAATTATTAGGGGTTCAAGCACGAAGTGCTGAAACCCTATTGTAATTGTAAGGATTTTTATTATTATTATTATTATTCTTCTGCCGTAAAACGCATTGTGCAGCCCAAACCGTAAGGGCTGGAGACTTGAAACTTTGCCAGATGGTAGTACAAAAATCGAGGAGAGGTTCAGAGATTATGACCCCGATTGGCCCATAGGTGGCGCTATAAAAACCAAAAGCGCGAAACTGCTCATAACTCCTAGACCGTATGTCGTAGACTCAAGTGTCTTATATCATTGGAAAGGTGGAAACGTGATGAACAAAACGTATATCTCCGATTTCATTTCCGGTATGGAAATTTTTCCGCCATTTTGAATTTTGTCAAAAAACTACTTTTGCTAATTAGTCCTAGGTTTTTTGTCCGATCGGAACCAAACCAGTGCAGAAATGTTCTATGGAGTCTGACGATCAATAATTATCAAAAAAAATTCGAAATTTCGATTCAAGGTCGCTAGGGGGCATAAAATAAACATTGTGGGAGGAGCCTATTTTACTAAAATGGCTATAACTCAAAAAGTAAATGAGATAGCTTAACCAAACTCGGTACACATGTGTATGGGTTCAGTCTGGGGTCACAGTAAAAAAATCGCGACGATTGAACAATAGGTGGCGCTATAACATGGAAAAAACATGAAAAGGGCTATAACCACCTGACCGTTAGTCCGATTGACTTGAAAATTGGTATGCAGTGTCTTGGCCCAAGGTGCCATATATGTCTATGAGGACATTGGCGTATCTCAAAAAACATGGCCGCCATTGGCCAATGAAGTTGAGCACCTATTAGACAAGGTTAACGGAGGCCGATCGGAACGAAACTCGATGGGCATGTTCATCTCATGGCCCTAGAGGTCTGTAAGAATTTTGAAAGAAATCGGCCATTAGTTGGCGCTAACGAGTTTTATGGCTCTGTAATCACGTGGTGTTACACTCATCCACACAATATGCATATCATTTGATAGATCTGCTCATGCTGAACAACTTTGCCTCAAGAACCATTGCTGTCAATCAAACCGTTCATTATATATTCGCGAACATGTTAAAAACCTACTTTTGCGAACTAGTCCTAGGTTTTTCGCCCGATCGGAACCAGACCAGTCTAGGACAATTCTCTGGACTCTCTAGATCAATAATTATCGAAAAAAAGTTGAACTTTTGCATTTGGATGGCTGTAATAGGGTCATTTATAAAATGGGCGTGGCAAAATACATTAAAAATCCTATAAATCCTAAATGAAAACTCAGAACTTCACAAAAATTGGTGAGCATATGTGACATAACATCATTAACAAGCATGCCAAATTTTATGGAGATCGGACCATAGGTGGCGCTATAACTGTTAAAAAGCTTTAAAACCATATATTTCCTATGGTCCATTGCCTGTATTGGCTGTAAATGGTCTTTTCCATCTATTATGTCAGTGGTTACATGCTTGCTAAATAAAACCTGATAACTTTTGATGCTTTTGTGCTTAAAAACCCTTAAAGGCCTTAATAGCTTGAACCCCGATAAATGCTGCTTGCAGCTTTAATTATTATTATTATTATTATTATTATTCCGCCGTAAAACGCATCGTGCAGCCCAAACCGTAAGGGCTAGAGCTTTGAAACTTTGCCAGATGGTAGTACAAAAATCGAGGAGAGGTTATCAAATTATGACCTCGATTGGCCCATAGGTGGCGCTATAACAACCAAAAGCGCGAAAGTGGTCATAACTCCTGGACCGTATGTCGTAGACACAAGTGTCTTATATCATTGGAAAGCTGGTCGTCTGACGAACAAAACGTATATCTCCGATTTCATTTCCGTCATGATAGATTTTCCGCCATTTTGAATTTTGTCGAAAACCTACTTTTGCGAACTAGTCCCTGGTTTTTTGCTCGATCGGAACCAAACCAGTGCAGAATTGTTCTCTGGAGACTGAAGATCAATAATTATCGAAAAAAAGTTGAAATTTCGATTCAGGGTCGCTAGGGGGCGCAAAATTAACGTTGTGGGCGGAGCCTATTTTACTAAAATGGCTATAACTCCAGAAGTAAATGAGGTATTTTCACCAAACTTGGTACACGTATGTAAGAGGTCAATCTGAGGACACGGTAAAAAAATCGCGGCGATTGGCCACATGGTGGCGCTATAACATGAAAAAAACATAAAACAGGCTATAACCACCTGACCGTTAGTCCGATTGACTTGAAAATTGGTATGCAGTGTCTTGGTCCAAGGTGCCATGTATGTCTATGAGGACATTGGTGTATCTCAAAAAACATGGCCGCCATTGGCCAATGAAGTTGAGCACCTATTAGACAAGGTTAACGGAGGCCGATCGGAACGAAACTCGGTGGGCATGTTCGACTCATGGCCCTAGAGGTCTGTAAGAATTTTGAAAGAAATCGGCCACTAGTTGGCGCTAACGAGTTTTATGGCTCTGTAATCACGTGGTGTTAGATATATTGTCACAAAATGCATATCATTTGATAGATCTGCTCATGCTGAACAACTTTGCCTCTAGAACCATTGCTGTCAATCAAACCGTTCATTAAATATTCATGAATATGTTAAAAACCTACTTTTGCGAACTAGTCCCTGGTTTTTCGCCCGATCGGAACCAGACCAGTCTAGGACAATTCTATGGACTCTCTAGATCAATAATTATCAAAAAAAAGTTGAACTTTTGTATTTGTATGGCTGTAATAGGGTCATTTATAAAATGGGTGTGGCAAAATACACTCAAAAGCCTATAAATCCTAAATGAAAACTCAGAACTTCACAAAAATTGGTGAGCATATGTGTCATAACATCACAAACAAGCTTGCAAAATTTTATGGAGATTGGACAATAGTTGGCGCTATAACTGTTAAAAAGCTTTAAAACCATATATTTCCTATGGTAAACTGCCTGTATTGGCTGTAAATGGTCTTTTCCATGTCTGATCATATAATTTTCATATCATAATGTTCAAAACTAGTGCAATACAATTCTCTGGACTCACTAGATCAATAATTGTCAGAAAAAGTTGAACTACTTCATTTGGATAGCTATAATAGGTTCACTTCAAAATCTGGCCTTTACCAAGTGTCCCCGAAAGCCTATATCTCTTTAATCAATGCTCAGACCTTCTTAAAAACAAGTCAGAACGTGTGAAATATCACCCTGAACAAGCATGAAAATTTTCAGACAGATCGGACAAATTTTGCCTCTATAACAGTTAAAAAGGTGAAAATGATATGATTTAATGGCATGTTAAGCCAATAAGTGGTATTTTACTGCCCCCTGCTGTTTAAAATAGTCATTTTCTCATATTGGTATTGGTATCAGCCATGGTAAATCATGATAAATGATGGTGTGTGTGTGTGTGTGTGTGTGTGTGTGTGTGTGTGTGTGTGTGTGTGTGTGTGTGTGTGTGTGTGTGTGTGTGTGTGTGTGTGTGTGTGTGTGGTACAAATATAACAAAGGTTTTATTTTCCAACATGAAAACAAACATAACAGAGTGCTAGTGCACAAACAATAACCGACAATGATAATGGATGAGAGGGGAACTTAAATACACAGATCAAGACAAGGACAACAGGTGACGGTTATGATGATGAGGTGCAGGTGATGATGAGGAGGGTGATGAGGAGCAGGTGCAGGTGATGACGACAGATGGTGAATGTGATGAAGACAGAAGGTGAATGTGATGAAGGTGAATGTGACACCAATATCACTGAAACATTTGTGTGTGTGTGTGTGTGTGTGTGTGTGTGTGTGTGTGTGTGTGTGTGTGTAGCATTATTGTGTGTAGCATATGTAGCAAGTATGCATTATTGAGTTAACATGGAAACACTGGTTTGCTTTAGTGCAGAAAACTGGTCAAAATCATGAGGTTTAAAGTGAAAGTGAGCCAATAAGTGGTCTTCTACTGCCCTCTGCTGGCCCTTCTACTTATTAATTAAATTTTTCCACATGTGCTTGCATTTATACTTGAATACACACTAAAAATCACTTATATAGCAATAACTATTATAACACAATCATATTTTGTCAGTGTTAATCACTTTATTTGCACTGACACTTCAAATAATTGCTAGTAATGTGATAAATCAGGCTAGAAACATGGTAAATCAAAGTAAATAATACTAGATTGTCGTTTATCTCCTGGTAAATAATACTAGAACGTGGTATATCATGGTAAATCATGGTTAACTATGCTGTGTGTGTATGTGTGTGTGTGTGTGTGTGTGTGTGTGTGTGTGTGTGTGTGTGTGTGTGTGTGTGTGTGTGTGTGTGTAAGCATGCATTGAGTTAACATGGAAAAACTGGTTTGCTTTAGTGCAGAAAACTGGTTTAAAGTGAAAGTGAGCCAATAAGTGGTCTTCTAGTGCCCTCTGCTGGCCATTCTACTTAATAATGAAATATTTTACATGTGCTTTTGCATTCATACTTGGACACACACTAAAAATCACGTATATAACTAACTATTATAACACAATAATATTTTGTCAGTGTTCATCACCTCATTTGCACTGACACTTCACATAATTGCTAGTAATGTGGTTAATCATGCTAGAAACATTGTAAATCATAGTAAATAATACTGAAATGAGGTGTATCAAGGTAAATCATGCTAGAATCCTAATAAATCATTCTGGAACATGGTATATGATAGTAAATCATGCTAGAATCATATTAAATAATTCTAGAATGTGGCAAATCGTCGTGGGAGGAGCCTATTTTACTCAAATGGCTATAACTCAAGAAGTAAATGAGATATCTTCACCAAACTCAGTACACATGTGTATGGGTTCAATTTGAGGTCACAGTAAACAATTTTATGGAGATCGGAGCATAGGTGGCGCTATAACTGTTAAAAAGCTTTAAAACCATATATATCCCATGGCAAATTGCCTGTATTGGCTGTAAATGGTCTTTTCCATCTATTATGTCAGTGGTTACATGCTTGCTAAATAAATCTTAATAACTTTTGATGCTTTTGTGCTTAAATGCCTTAAAGGCCTTAACTGCTTGAACCCCGATAAATGCTGCTTGCAGCTTTAATTATTATTATTATTATTATTCTGCCGTAAAACGCATCGTGCAGCCCAAACCGTAAGAGCTGGAACTTTGAAACTTTGCCAGATGGTAGTAGAAAAATCGAGGAAAGGTTCAGAGATTATGACCCCGATTGGCCCATAGGTGGCGCTATAACAACCAAAAGCGCGAAACTGCTCATAACTCCTAGACCGTAGGTCGTAGACTCAAGTGTCTTATATCATTGGAAAGCTGCACGCCTGACGAACAAAACGTATATCTCCGATTTCATTTCCGCCATGATAGATTTTCCGCCATTTTGAATTTTGTCAAAAACCTACTTTTGCGAACTAGTCCCTGGTTTTTTACCCGATTGGAACCAAACCAGTGCAGAAATGTTCTCTGGAGACTGAATATCAATAATTATCGAAAAAAAGTTGAAATTTCGATTCACGGTCGCTAAGGGGCGCCAAAACGTACGTTGTGGGAGGGGCCTATTTTATTAAAATGGCTATAACTCCCGAAGTAAATGAGGTATATTCACCAAACTTGGTACACATGTGTATGAGTTCAATCTGGGGTCACAGTAAAAAAATCGCGACGATTGGCCTCATGGTGGCGCTATAACATGAAAAAAACATAAAACAGGCTATAACCACCTGACCGTTAGTCCGATTGACTTGAAAATTGGTATGCAGTGTCTTGGTCCAAGGTGCGATGTATGTGTATGAGGACATTGGCGTATCTCAAAAAACATGGCCGCCATCGGCCAATGAAGTTTGAGCACCTATTAGACAAGGTTAACGGAGGCCGATCGAAACGAAACTCAATGGGCATGTTCGGCTCATGGCCCTAGAGGTCTGTAAGAATTTTAAAAGAAATTGGCCACTAGTTGGTGCTAACGAGTTTTACGGCTCTGTAATCACGTGGTGTTACAAATATCCACACAATATGCATATCATTTGATAGATCTCCTCATCCTGAACAACTTTGCCTCAAGAACCATTGCTGTCAATCAAACTGTTCATTAATTATTCATGAATATGTTAAAAACCTACTTTTGCGAACTAGTCCTAGGTTTTTTGCCCGATCGGAACCAGACCAGTCTAGGACAATTCTCTGGACTCTCTAGATCAATAATTATCAAAAAAAAGTTGAAATTTTGCATTTGGATGGCTGTAATAGGGTCATTTATAAAATGGGCGTGGCAAAATACACTAAAAACCCTATAAATCCTAAATGAAAACTCATAACTTCACAAAAGTTGGTGAGCATATGTGACATAACATCATTAACAAGCATGCAACATTTTATGGAGATCGGTCCAAAGGTGGCGCTATAACAGTTAAAAGGCTTTTAAACCATATATTTCCTATGGCAAACTGCCTGTATTGGCTGTAAATGGTCTTTTCCATGTCTGATCATATAATTTTCATATCATAATGTTAAAAACTATCGCATAACCATTCTCTGGACTCACTAGAACAATAGTTGTCAGAAAAAGTTGAACTTCTTCATTTGGATAGCTATAATAGGTTCACTTCAAAATGTGGCCTTTACCAAGTGTCCCCGAAAGCCTATATCTCTTTAATCAATGATCAGACCTTCTTAAAAACAAGTCAGAACGTGTGAAATATCACCCTGAACAAGGATGAAAAATTTCAGACAGATCGGACAAAATTTGCCTCTGTAACAGTTAAAAAGGTGAAAATGATATGAATTAATGGCATATTAAGCCAATAAGTGGTATTTTACTGCCCCCTGCTGTTTAAAATAGTCATTTTGTCATATTGTTCTATAATTTATATTTAGACTTTATAAAATCCCTATTTTAACATTTACAATTACATTTACTCAAAATCCATCTGTTAAAGTATTAGTATTGACAGTTTGATCACATCATATATTTCAAATATCTGTATCTACAACATAATGTGTGTGTGTAGTCTTAGGTTTCTAAATAAATTCTGAATAATCTGATTAATAGCTTACAAAGACTTTGTGAAATGTTTATAGACCATTGAAATATATTTTCATAATGACATATCCCAATAGCATTGAAAAAACAACAACATTTGTCTTTGTGTGTGTGTGTGTGTGTGTGTGTGTGTGTGTGTGTGTGTGTGTGTGTGTGTGTGTGTGTGTGTAAACATGCATTATGGAGTTAAAATGGAAAAACTGGTTTGCTTTAGTACAGAAAAATGGTGAAAATCATGAAGTTTAAAGTGAAAGTGAGCCAATAACTGGTCTTCTACTGCCCTCTGCTGGTCTTTCTACTTATTAATGAAGTCTACTCACATATGCTTTTGCATTCATTATACACTAAAAATCACTTGTATAACAATAAGACACTAAAAAATCACTTATATAACAATTACTATTATAGCACAATTATGCTAGAATCATAGTAAATAATACTAGAATGTGGTAAATTGTTGTGGGAGGAGCCTATTTTACTAAAATGGCTATAAGTCAAGAAGTAAATGAGATATCTTCACCAAACTCAGTACACATGTGTATGGGTTCAATTTGAGGTCACAGTAAGCAATTTTATGGAGATCGGACCATAGGTGGCGCTATAACTGTTAAAAAAGCTTTAAAACCATATATTTCCTATGGTACATTGCCTGTATTGGCTGTAAATAGTCTTTTTCATCTATTATGTCAGTGGTTAGATGCTTGCTAAATAAAACTAATAACTTTTGATGCTTTTGTGCTTAAAGGCCTTAAAGGCCTTAACTGCTTGAACCCCGATAAATGCTGCTTGTTATTATTATTTTTCTTCTCCGCTAAAACGCATCGTGCAGCCCAAACCGTAAGAGCTGGAACCTTGAAACTTTGCCAGATGGTAGTACAAAAATCGAGGAGAGGTTCAGAGAGTATGACCCCGATTGGCCCATAGGTGGCGCTATAGCAACCAAAAGCGCGAAACTGTTCATAACTCCTAGACCGTATGTCGTAGACTCAAGTGTCTTATATCATTGGAAAGCTGGACACTTGAAGAACAAAATGTATATCTCCGATTTCATTTCCGGTATGCAAATTTTTCCGCCATTTTGAATTTTGTTAAAAACCTACTTTTGCGAACTAGTCCTAGGTTTTTTGCCCGATCGGAACCAAACCAGTGCAGAAATGTTCTCTGGAGACTGAAGATCAATAATTATCGAAAAAAAGTTGAAATTTCGAATCACGGTCGCTAAGGGGCGCCAAAATGTATGTTGTGGGAGGAGCCTATTTTACTAAAACGGCTATAACTCCAGAATTAAATGAGGTATAATCACCAAACTCGGTACACATGTGTAAGAGGTCACTCTGGGGTCACAGTAAAAAAATCGCGGCGATTGGCCACATGGTGACGCTATAACATGAATAAAACATAAAACAGGCTATAACCACCTGACCATTAGTCCGATTGACTTGAAAATTGGTATGCAGTGTCTTGGCCCAAGGTGTCATATATGTCTATGAGGACATTGGTGTATCTCAAAAAACATGGCCGCCATCGGCCAATGAAGTTTGAGCACCTATTAGACAAGGTTAACGGAGGCCGATCGGAACGAAACTCGATGGGCATGTTCGAGTCATGGCCCTAGAGGTCTGTAAGAATTTTGAAAGAAATCGGCCACTAGTTGGCGCTAACGAGTTTTACGGCTCTGTAATCACGTGGTGTTACACTTATTGTCACAAAATGCATATCATTTGATAGATCTGCTCATGCTGAACAACATTGCCTCAAGAACCATAGCTGTCAATCAAATCGTTCATTAATTATTCGTGAATATGTTAAAAACCTACTTTTGCGAACTAGTCCCTGGTTTTTTGCCCGATCGGAACCAGACCAGTCTAGGACAATTCTCTGGACTCTCTAGATCAATAATTATCGAAAAAAAGTTGAACTTTTGAATTTTTCGTATGGCTATAATTGGGTCATAAAGAAAATGGGCGTGGCAAAATGCACTCAAAAGCTTATAAATCCTAAACGAAAACTCAGAACTTCACGAAAATTGGTGAGCATATGTGCCATAATATTCTAAACAAGCATGCCAAATTTCATGTTGATCGGACCATAGGTGGCGCTATAACTGTTAAAAAGGTTTGAAAACCATATATTTCCTATGGTAAATTGCCTGTATTGGCTGTAAATGGACTTTTCCATCTATTATTTCAGTGGTTAAAAGCTTTCTAAATAAAACTTAATGTCTTAAATGCTTATGTGCTTAAAGGCCTTAAATGCTTGAACCCCGATAAATGCTGCTTGCAGCT
Organism: Scardinius erythrophthalmus; assembly: GCF_964197995.2. Taxonomy (NCBI): domain Eukaryota; kingdom Metazoa; phylum Chordata; class Actinopteri; order Cypriniformes; family Leuciscidae; genus Scardinius; species Scardinius erythrophthalmus. Next base: position 73,897 of record NW_028296476.1, on the reverse strand, counting down.
TTAATTATTATTATTATTATTATTATTATTCTGCCGTAAAACGCATCGTGCAGCCCAAACCGTAAGGGCTAGAGCTTTGAAACTTTGCCATATGGTAGTACAAAAATCGAGGAGAGGTTATCAAATTATGACCCCGATTGGCCCATAGGTGGCGCTATAGCAACCAAAAGCGCGAAACTGCTCATAACTCCTAGACCGTAAGTCATAGACTCAAGTGTCTTATATCATTGGAAAGCTGGACGCCTGACGAACAAAACGTATATCTCCGATTTTATTTCCGCCATAATAGATTTTCCGCCATTTTGAATTTTGCGAAAATCTACTTTTGCAAACTAGTCCCTGGTTTTTTGCCCGATCGGAACCAAACCAGTGCAGAATTGTTCTCTGGAGTCTGAATATCAATAATTATCAAAAAAAAGTTGAAATTTCGATTCACGGTCGCTAGGGGGTGCAAAATTAACATTGTGGGAGGAGCCTATTTTACTAAAATGGCTATAACTCCAGAAGTAAAAGAGGTATTTTAACCAAACCTGGTACACATGTGTAAGACGTCAATAAGAGGTTACGGTAAAAAAATCGCGGCGATTGGCCACATGGTGGCGCTATAACATGAAAAAAACATAAAACAGGCTATAACCACCTGACCGTTAGTCCGATTGACTTGAAAATTGGTATGCAGTGTCTTGGTCCAAGGTGCCATGTATTTCTATGAGGACATTGGTGTATCTCAAAAAACATGGCCGCCATCGGCCAATGAAGTTTGAGCACCTATTAGACAAGGTTAACGGAGGCCTATCGGAACGAAACTCGGTGGGCATGTTCGACTCATGGCCCTAGAGGTCTGTAAGAATTTTAAAAGAAATCGGCCACTAGTTGGCGCTAACGAGTTTTATGGCTCTGTAATCACGTGGTGTTACACTTATTGTCACAAAATGCATACCATTTGATAGATCTCCTCTTGTTGAACAACTTTGCCTCAAGAACCATTGCTGTCAATCAAACCGTTCATTAAATATTCGTAATTATGTTAAATACCTACTTTTGCGAACTAGTCCTAGGTTTTTCGCCCGATCAGAACCAAACGAGTCTAGGACAATTCTATGGACTCTCAAGATCAATAATTATCAAAAAAAAGTTGAACTTTTGCATTTTTCGCATGGGTATATTGGGTCATAAAGAAAATGGGCGTGGCAAAATGCACTCAAAAGCCTATAAATCCTAAACGAAAACTCAGAACTTCACGAAAATTGGTGAGCTTATGTGCCATAACATCATTAACAAGCATGCAAAATTTCATGGAGATCGGACTATAGATGGTGCTATAACTGTTAAAAAGCTTTAAAAAACACATATTTCCTATGGTAAATTGCCTGTATTGGCTGTAAATGGACTTTTCCATCTATTATTTCAGTGGTTAAAAGCTTTCTAAATAAATCTTAATGTCTTAAATGCTTATGTGCTTAAAGGCCTTAAATGCTTGAACCCCGATAAATGCTGCTTGCAGCTTTAATTAGGGGTTCAAGCACGAAGTGCTGAAACCCTATTGTAATTGTGCTGATTTTTATTATTATTATTAGGGGTTCAAGCACGAAGTGCTGAAACCCTATTGTAATTGTGCTGATTTTTATTATTATTATTATTATTATTATTCTGCCGTAAAACGCATCGTGCAGCCCAAACCGTAAGGGCTAGAGCTTTGAAACTTTGCCATATGGTAGTACAAAAATCGAGGAGAGGTTATCAAATTATGACCCCGATTGGCCCATAGGTGGCGCTATAGCAACCAAAAGCGCGAAACTGCTCATAACTCCTAGACCGTAAGTCATAGACTCAAGTGTCTTATATCATTGGAAAGCTGGACGCCTGACGAACAAAACGTATATCTCCGATTTTATTTCCGCCATGATAGATTTTCCGCCATTTTGAATTTTGTCGAAAATCTACTTTTGCGAACTAGTCCCTGGTTTTTTGCCCGATCGGAACCAAACCAGTGCAGAATTGTTCTCTGGAGTCTGAATATCAATAATTATCAAAAAAAAGTTGAAATTTCGATTCACGGTCGCTAGGGGGTGCAAAATTAACGTTGTGGGAGGAGCCTATTTTACTAAAATGGCTATAACTCCAGAAGTAAAAGAGGTATTTTAACCAAACCTGGTACACATGTGTAAGACGTCAATATGAGGTCACGGTAAAAAAATCGCGGCGATTGGTCACATGGTGGCGCTATAACATGAAAAAAACATAAAACAGGCTATAACCACCTGACCGTTAGTCCGATTGACTTGAAAATTGGTATGCAGTGTCTTGGTCCAAGGTGCCATGTATGTCTATGAGGACATTGGTGTATCTCAAAAAACATGGCCGCCATCGGCCAATGAAGTTTGAGCACCTATTAGACAAGGTTAACGGAGGCCTATCGGAACGAAACTCGGTGGGCATGTTCGACTCATGGCCCTAGAGGTCTGTAAGAATTTTAAAAGAAATCGGCCACTAGTTGGCGCTAACGAGTTTTATGGCTCTGTAATCACGTGGTGTTACACTTATTGTCACAAAATGCATACCATTTGATAGATCTCCTCTTGTTGAACAACTTTGCCTCAAGAACCATTGCTGTCAATCAAACCGTTCATTAAATATTCGTAATTATGTTAAAAACCTACTTTTGCGAACTAGTCCTAGGTTTTTCGCCCGATCAGAACCAAACGAGTCTAGGACAATTCTATGGACTCTCAAGATCAATAATTATCAAAAAAAAGTTGAACTTTTGCATTTTTCGCATGGGTATATTGGGTCATAAAGAAAATGGGCGTGGCAAAATGCACTCAAAAGCCTATAAATCCTAAACAAAAACTCAGAACTTCACGAAAATTGGTGAGCTTATGTGCCATAACATCATTAACAAGCATGCAAAATTTCATGGAGATCGGACTATAGATGGTGCTATAACTGTTAAAAAGCTTTAAAAAACACATATTTCCTATGGTAAATTGCCTGTATTGGCTGTAAATGGACTTTTCCATCTATTATTTCAGTGGTTAAAAGCTTTCTAAATAAATCTTAATGTCTTAAATGCTTATGTGCCTAAAGGCCTTAAATGCTTGAACCCCGATAAATGCTGCTTGTTATTATTATTATTCTGCCGTAAAACGCATCGTGCAGCCCAAACCGTAAGGGCTAGAGCTTTGAAACTTTGCCAGATGGTAGTACAAAAATCGAGGAGAGGTTATCAAATTATGACCTCGATTGGCCCATAGGTGGCGCTATAACAACCAAAAGCGCGAAAGTGGTCATAACTCCTGGACCGTATGTCGTAGACACAAGTGTCTTATATCATTGGAAAGCTGGTCGTCTGACGAACAAAACGTATATCTCCGATTTCATTTCCGTCATGATAGATTTTCCGCCATTTTGAATTTTGTCGAAAACCTACTTTTGCAAACTAGTCCCTGGTTTTTTGCTCGATCGGAACCAAACCAGTGCAGAATTGTTCTCTGGAGACTGAAGATCAATAATTATCGAAAAAAAGTTGAAATTTCGATTCAGGGTCGCTAGGGGGCGCAAAATTAACGTTGTGGGCGGAGCCTATTTTACTAAAATGGCTATAACTCCAGAAGTAAATGAGGTATTTTCAACAAACTTGGTACACATATGTAAGAGGTCAATCTGAGGACACGGTAAAAAAATCGCGGCGATTGGCCACATGGTGGCGCTATAACATGAAAAAAACATAAAACAGGCTATAACCACCTGACCGTTAGTCCGATTGACTTGAAAATTGGTATGCAGTGTCTTGGTCCAAGGTGCCATGTATGTCTATGAGGACATTGGTGTATCTCAAAAAACATGGCCGCCATTGGCCAATGAAGTTGAGCACCTATTAGACAAGGTTAACGGAGGCCGATCGGAACGAAACTCGGTGGGCATGTTCGACTCATGGCCCTAGAGGTCTGTAAGAATTTTGAAAGAAATCGGCCACTAGTTGGCGCTAACGAGTTTTATGGCTCTGTAATCACGTGGTGTTAGATATATTGTCACAAAATGCATATCATTTGATAGATCTGCTCATGCTGAACAACTTTGCCTCTAGAACCATTGCTGTCAATCAAACCGTTCATTAAATATTCATGAATATGTTAAAAACCTACTTTTGCGAACTAGTCCCTGGTTTTTTGCCCGATCGGAACCAGACCAGTCTAGGACAATTCTATGGACTCTCTAGATCAATAATTATCAAAAAAAAGTTGAACTTTTGTATTTGTATGGCTGTAATAGGGTCATTTATAAAATGGGTGTGGCAAAATACACTCAAAAGCCTATAAATCCTAAATGAAAACTCAGAACTTCACAAAAATTGGTGAGCATATGTGTCATAACATCACAAACAAGCTTGCAAAATTTTATGGAGATTGGACAATAGTTGGCGCTATAACTGTTAAAAAGCTTTAAAACCATATATTTCCTATGGTAAACTGCCTGTATTGGCTGTAAATGGTCTTTTCCATGTCTGATCATATAATTTTCATATCATAATGTTCAAAACTAGTGCAATACAATTCTCTGGACTCACTAGATCAATAATTGTCAGAAAAAGTTGAACTACTTCATTTGGATAGCTATAATAGGTTCACTTCAAAATCTGGCCTTTACCAAGTGTCCCCGAAAGCCTATATCTCTTTAATCAATGCTCAGACCTTCTTAAAAACAAGTCAGAACGTGTGAAATATCACCCTGAACAAGCATGAAAATTTTCAGACAGATCGGACAAAATTTGCCTCTATAACAGTTAAAAAGGTGAAAATGATATGATTTAATGGCATGTTAAGCCAATAAGTGGTATTTTACTGCCCCCTGCTGTTTAAAATAGTCATTTTCTCATATTGGTATTGGTATCAGCCATGGTAAATCATGATAAATGATGGTGTGTGTGTGTGTGTGTGTGTGTGTGTGTGTGTGTGTGTGTGTGTGTGTGTGTGTGTGTGTGTGTGGTACAAATATAACAAAGGTTTTATTTTCCAACATGAAAACAAACATAACAGAGTGCTAGTGCACAAACAATAACCGACAATGATAATGGATGAGAGGGGAACTTAAATACACAGATCAAGACAAGGACAACAGGTGACGGTTATGATGATGAGGAGCAGGTGATGATGAGGAGGGTGATGAGGAGCAGGTGCAGGTGATGACGACAGATGGTGAATGTGATGAAGACAGAAGGTGAATGTGATGAAGGTGAATGTGACACCAATATCACTGAAACATTTGTGTGTGTGTGTGTGTGTGTGTGTGTGTGTGTGTGTGTAGCATTATTGTGTGTAGCATATGTAGCAATTATGCATTATTGAGTTAACATGGAAACACTGGTTTGCTTTAGTGCAGAAAACTGGTCAAAATCATGAGGTTTAAAGTGAAAGTGAGCCAATAAGTGGTCTTCTACTGCCCTCTGCTGGCCATTCTACTTATTAATTAAATTTTTCCACATGTGCTTGCATTTATACTTGAATACACACTAAAAATCACTTATATAGCAATAACTATTATAACACAATCATATTTTGTCAGTGTTAATCACTTTATTTGCACTGACACTTCAAATAATTGCTAGTAATGTGGTAAATCATGGTTAACTATGCTGTGTGTGTGTGTGTGTGTGTGTGTGTGTGTGTGTAAGCATGCATTGAGTTAACATGGATAAACTGGTTTGCTTTAGTGCAGAAAACTGGTTTAAAGTGAAAGTGAGCCAATAAGTGGTCTTCTACTGCCCTCTGCAGGCCATTCTACTTATTAATGAAATATTTCAACATGTGCTTGCATTCATACTTGAATACACACTAAAAAAAATCACTTATATAGCAATAACCATTATAACACAATCATATTTTGTCAGTGTTAATCACTTTATTTGCACTGACACTTCAAATAATTGCTAGTAATGTGATAAATCAGGCTAGAAACATGGTAAATCAAAGTAAATAATACTAGATTGTCGTTTATCTCCTGGTAAATAATACTAGAACGTGGTATATCATGGTAAATCATGGTTAACTATGCTGTGTGTGTGTGTGTGTGTGTGTGTGTGTGTGTGTGTGTGTGTGTGTGTAAGCATGCATTGAGTTAACATGGAAAAACTGGTTTGCTTTAGTGCAGAAAACTGGTTTAAAGTGAAAGTGAGCCAATAAGTGGTCTTCTAGTGCCCTCTGCTGGCCATTCTACTTAATAATGAAATATTTTACATGTGCTTTTGCATTCATACTTGGACACACACACAAAAATCACGTATATAACTAACTATTATAACACAATAATATTTTGTCAGTGTTCATCACCTCATTTGCACTGACACTTCACATAATTGCTAGTAATGTGGTTAATCATGCTAGAAACATTGTAAATCATAGTAAATAATACTGAAATGAGGTGTATCAAGGTAAATCATGCTAGAATCCTAATAAATCATTCTGGAACATGGTATATGATAGTAAATCATGCTAGAATCATATTAAATAATTCTAGAATGTGGCAAATCGTTGTGGGAGGAGCCTATTTTACTCAAATGGCTATAACTCAAGAAGTAAATGAGATATCTTCACCAAACTCAGTACACATGTGTATGGGTTCAATTTGAGGTCACAGTAAACAATTTTATGGAGATCGGACCATAGGTGGCGCTATAACTGTTAAAAAGCTTTAAAACCATATATATCCCATGGCAAATTGCCTGTATTGGCTGTAAATGGTCTTTTCCATCTATTATGTCAGTGGTTACATGCTTCCTAAATAAATCTTAATAACTTTTGATGCTTTTGTGCTTAAATGCCTTAAAGGCCTTAACTGCTTGAACCCCGATAAATGCTGCTTGCAGCTTTAATTATTATTATTATTCTGCCGTAAAACGCATCGTGCAGCCCAAACCGTAAGGGCTAGAGCTTTGAAACTTTGCCATATGGTAGTACAAAAATCGAGGAGAGGTTATCAAATTATGACCCCGATTGGCCCATAGGTGGCGCTATAGCAACCAAAAGCGCGAAACTGCTCATAACTCCTAGACCGTAAGTCATAGACTCAAGTGTCTTATATCATTGGAAAGCTGGACGCCTGACGAACAAAACGTATATCTCCGATTTTATTTCCGTCATGATAGATTTTCCGCCATTTTGAATTTTGTCGAAAACCTACTTTTGCGAACTAGTCCCTGGTTTTTTGCCCGATCGGAACCAAACCAGTGCAGAATTGTTCTGTGGAGTCTGAAGATCAATAATTATCGAAAAAAAGTTGAAATTTCGATTCACGGTCGCTAGGGGGTGCAAAATTAACGTTGTGGGAGGAGCCTATTTTACTAAAATGGCTATAACTCAAGAAGTAATTCAGTAAACTTCACCAAACTTGGTAAACATGTGTAGAAGGTCAATCTGAGGTCACAGTAAAAAAAATGCGTCGATTGGCCACATGGTGTCGCTATAAAACAAAAAAAACATGTAGACACCTGACCGTTAGTCCGATTGACTTGAAATTTGGTATGCAGTGTCTTGGCCCAAGGGGCCATGTATGTCTAAAAGGATATTGGCATATCTCGAAAAACATGGCCGCCATTGGCCAATGAGGTTTGAGCACCTATTAAACAAGGTTAACGGAGGCCGATCGGAACGAAACTCGATGGGCATGTTCGACTCATGGCCCTAGAGGTCTGTAAGAGTTTTGAAAGAAATCGGCCACTAGTTGGCGCTAACGAGTTTTATGGCTCTGTAATCACGTGGTGTTACACTTATCGTCACAAAATGCATATCATCTGATAGATCTGCTCATGCTGAACAACTTTGCCTCTAGAACTAATGCTGTCAATTAAACCGTTTATTAAATATTCGTAATTATGTTAAAAACCTACTTTTACGAACTAGTCCTAGGTTTATCGCCCGATCGAAACCAGACCAGTCTATGACAATTCTCTGGACACTCTAGATCAATAATTATCAAAAAAAAGTTGAACTTTTGCATTTTGCGCATGGGTATATTGGGTCATAAAGAAAATGGGCGTGGCAAAATGCACTCAAAAGCCTATAAATCCTAAACGAAAACTCAGAACTTCACGAAAATTGGTGAGCATATGTGCCACAACATCATTAACAAGCATGCAAAATATCATGGAGATCGGACTATAGGTGGCGCTATAACTGTTAAAAAGCTTGCCTGTATTGGCTGTAAATGGACTTTTCCATCTATTATTTCAGTGGTTAAAAGCTTTCTAAATAAATCTTAATGTCTTAAATGCTTATGTGCTTAAAGGCCTTAAATGCTTGAACCCCGATAAATGCTGCTTGCAGCTTTAATTATTATTATTATTATTATTCTGCCGTAAAACGCATCGTGCAGCCCAAACCGTAAGGGCTAGAGCTTTGAAACTTTGCCATATGGTAGTACAAAAATCGAGGAGAGGTTCAGAAATTATGACCCCGATTGGCCCATAGGTGGCGCTATAGCAACCAAAAGCGCGAAACTGCTCATAACTCCTAGACCGTAAGTCATAGACTCAAGTGTCTTATATCATTGGAAAGCTGGACGCCTGACGAACAAAACGTATATCTCCGATTTTATTTCCGCCATGATAGATTTTCCGCCATTTTGAATTTTGTCGAAAATCTACTTTTGCGAACTAGTCCCTGGTTTTTCGCCCGATCGGAAACAAACCAGTGCAGAATTGTTCTATGGAGTCTGAAGATCAATAATTATCGAAAAAAAGTTGAAATTTCGATTCATGGTTGCTAGGGGGTGCAAAATTAACGTTGTGGGAGGAGCCTATTTTACTAAAATGGCTATAACTCCAGAAGTAAAAGAGGTATTTTAACCAAACTTGGTACACATGTGTAAGAGGTCAATCTGAGGTCACAGTAAAAAAATCGCGGCGATTGGCCACATGGTGGCGCTATAACATGAAAAAAACATAAAACAGGCTATAACCACCTGACCGTTAGTCCGATTGACTTGAAAATTGGTATGCAGTGTCTTGGTCCAAGGTGCCATGTATGTCTATGAGGACATTGGCGTATCTCAAAAAACATGGCCGCCATCGGCCAATGAAGTTTGAGCACCGATTAGACAAGGTTAACGGAGGCCGATCGGAACGAAACTCGATGGGCATGTTCGTCTTATGGCCCTAGAGGTCTGTAAGAATTTTGAAAGAAATCAGCCACTAGTTGGCGCTAACGAGTTTTATGGCTCTGTAATCACGTGGTGTTACACTCATCCACACAATATGCATATCATTTGATAGATCTGCTCATGCTGAACAACTTTGCCTCAAGAACCATTGCTGTCAATCAAACCGTTCATTAAATATTCACGAATATGTCTAAAACCTACTTTTGCGAACTAGTCCTAGGTTTTTCGCCCGATCGGAACCAGACCAGTCTAGGACAATTCTCTGGACTCTCTAGATCAATAATTATCAAAAAAAAGTTGAACTTTTGCATTTGGATGGCTGTAATAGGGTCATTTATAAAATGGGCGTGGCAAAATACAGTCAAAAGCCTATAAATCATAAATGAAAATGCAGAACTTCACAAAAATTGGTCAGCATATGTGACATAACATCATTAACAAGCATGCAAAATTTTATGGAGATCGGACGATAGGTGGCGCTATAACTGTTAAAAAGCTTTAAAACCATATATTTCCTATGGTAAACTGCCTGTATTGGCTGTAAATGGTCTTTTCCATCTCTGATCATATAATTTTCATATCATAATGTTCAAAACTAGTGCAATACAATTCTCTGGACTCACTAGATCAATAATTGTCAGAAAAAGTTGAACTACTTCATTTGGATAGCTATAATAGGTTCACTTCATAATGTAGCCTTTACCAAGTGTCCCCGAAAGCCTATATCTCTTTAATGAATTACTCAGACCTTCTTAAAAACAAGTCAGAACATGTGAAATATCACTCTAAACATGCATGAAAATTTTCAGACAGATCGGACAAAATTTGCCTCTATAACAGTTAAAAAGGTGAAAATGATATGAATATAATGGCATGTTAAGCCAATAAGTGATATTTTACTGCCCCCTGCTGTTTAAAATAGGAATTTTGTCATATTGTTCTATAATTTATATTTAGACTTTATAAAATCCCTATTTTAACATTTACAATTACATTTAGTCAAAATCTATCTGTTAAAGTATTAGTACTGACAGTTTGATCACATCATATAGTTCAACTGTCTGTATCTACAACATAATGTGTGTGTAGTCTTAGGTTTCTGAATAAATTCTGAATCGTCTGATTAATAGCTTACAAAGACTTTGTGAAATGTTAATTGACCATTCAAATATATTTTCATAATGACATATCCCAATAGCATTGAAAAAACAACAACAACAACATTTGTCTTTGTGTGTGTGTGTGTGTGTGTAAGCATGCATTAAGTTAAAATGGTAAAACTGGTTTGCTTTTGTCACAGTTGTGTTCTGTCTGAGTATTGTTGTCTCTGATCACATGTCTTCCTTTGTTCTGTTTTCCCGCCACTCCTTGGTTTCCACGGTAACTGTCATTTAGTGCATCTGTCACACCTGTTTCCTCGTTAGTCTTGTCAGCTGTGTCTTGTTTCCCTGATCAGTTCTCCCATGTATTTAAGCCCTGAGTTTTGCCTTGTTCTTTGTCAGTTCTATGCTGTAATTAGAGTGTGTTGCTGCCTGTTCCGATATCCTGAGTTTAATTCCTATTAAACCTGCATCTTGTATGTTCATCCTTGTCTCCGCGTGCCTTCCTGCAACCATTCCGTGTTTAGCTTTAGTGGAGAAAACTGGTGAAAATAATGAAATTTAAAGTGAACCTGAGCCAATAAGTGGTCTTCTAGTGCCCTCTGCTGGCCATTCTACTTATTAATGAAGTCTTTTCACAGGTGATTTTGCGTCACTCTAGACACTTATAAAATCACTTATATAACAATAACTATTATAACAAAATCATATTTTGTCAGTGTTTATCACTTCATTTGCACTGACACTTCACGTGTTGTAAATCATGGTAAATCACGCTAGAAGCATGGTAAATCATAGTAAATAAATCTAAAATGTGGTGTATCAAGGTAAATCATGCTAGAATCCTGATAAATCATTCTAGAACGTGGTATATTATGGTAAATCATGCTAGAACAGGGTAAATAATGGTAAACCATGGTAAATCATGGTAAACTATGCTAGAACAGGGTAAATCATGGTAAACCATGGTAAATCATGGTAAACCATGGTAAATCATGATAAACTATAGTAAATCATGCTACAATGTGGTATATCATGGTAAATCATGCTAGAACATGGTAAATCAAGGTAAACTAAGATAAATTTATGGTCAACTATGCTAGAACAGGGTAAATCATGGTAAATCATGGTAAATCATGCTAAAACATGGTATTTTCCATCTATGATGTCAGTGGTTACATGCTTGCTAAATAAAACTTGATGTCTTTTGATGTTTTTGTGCTTAAAGGCCTTAAAGGCCTTAACTGCTTGAACCCCGATAAATGCTGCTTGCAGCTTTAATTATTAGGGGTTCAAGCACGAAGTGCTGAAACCCTATTGTAATTGTGCTCATTATTATTATTATTAGGGGTTCAAGCACGAAGTGCTGAAACCCTATTGTAATTGTGCTGATTTTTATTAGGGGTTCAAGCACGAAGTGCTGAAACCCTATTGTAATTGTACTGATTTTTATTATTATTATTATTATTATTATTCTGCCGTAAAACGCATCGTGCAGCCCAAACCGTAAGGGCTAGAGCTTTGAAACTTTGCCAGATGGTAGTACAAAAATCGAGGAGAGGTTATCAAATTATGACCTCGATTGGCCCATAGGTGGCGCTATAACAACCAAAAGCGCGAAAGTGGTCATAACTCCTGGACCGTATGTCGTAGACACAAGTGTCTTATATCATTGGAAAGCTGGTCGTCTGACGAACAAAACGTATATCTCCGATTTCATTTCCGTCATGATAGATTTTCCGCCATTTTGAATTTTGTCGAAAACCTACTTTTGCGAACTAGTCCCTGGTTTTTTGCTCGATCGGAACCAAACCAGTGCAGAATTGTTCTCTGGAGACTGAAGATCAATAATTATCGAAAAAAAGTTGAAATTTCGATTCAGGGTCGCTAGGGGGCGCAAAATTAACGTTGTGGGCGGAGCCTATTTTACTAAAATGGCTATAACTCCAGAAGTAAATGAGGTATTTTCACCAAACTTGGTACACGTATGTAAGAGGTCAATCTGAGGACACGGTAAAAAAATCGCGGCGATTGGCCACATGGTGGCGCTATAACATGAAAAAAACATAAAACAGGCTATAACCACCTGACCGTTAGTCCGATTGACTTGAAAATTGGTATGCAGTGTCTTGGTCCAAGGTGCCATGTATGTCTATGAGGACATTGGTGTATCTCAAAAAACATGGCCGCCATTGGCCAATGAAGTTGAGCACCTATTAGACAAGGTTAACGGAGGCCGATCGGAACGAAACTCGGTGGGCATGTTCGACTCATGGCCCTAGAGGTCTGTAAGAATTTTGAAAGAAATCGGCCACTAGTTGGCGCTAACGAGTTTTATGGCTCTGTAATCACGTGGTGTTAGATATATTGTCACAAAATGCATATCATTTGATAGATCTGCTCATGCTGAACAACTTTGCCTCTAGAACCATTGCTGTCAATCAAACCGTTCATTAAATATTCATGAATATGTTAAAAACCTACTTTTGCGAACTAGTCCCTGGTTTTTCGCCCGATCGGAACCAGACCAGTCTAGGACAATTCTATGGACTCTCTAGATCAATAATTATCAAAAAAAAGTTGAACTTTTGTATTTGTATGGCTGTAATAGGGTCATTTATAAAATGGGTGTGGCAAAATACACTCAAAAGCCTATAAATCCTAAATGAAAACTCAGAACTTCACAAAAATTGGTGAGCATATGTGTCATAACATCACAAACAAGCTTGCAAAATTTTATGGAGATTGGACAATAGTTGGCGCTATAACTGTTAAAAAGCTTTAAAACCATATATTTCCTATGGTAAACTGCCTGTATTGGCTGTAAATGGTCTTTTCCATGTCTGATCATATAATTTTCATATCATAATGTTCAAAACTAGTGCAATACAATTCTCTGGACTCACTAGATCAATAATTGTCAGAAAAAGTTGAACTACTTCATTTGGATAGCTATAATAGGTTCACTTCAAAATCTGGCCTTTACCAAGTGTCCCCGAAAGCCTATATCTCTTTAATCAATGCTCAGACCTTCTTAAAAACAAGTCAGAACGTGTGAAATATCACCCTGAACAAGCATGAAAATTTTCAGACAGATCGGACAAAATTTGCCTCTATAACAGTTAAAAAGGTGAAAATGATATGATTTAATGGCATGTTAAGCCAATAAGTGGTATTTTACTGCCCCCTGCTGTTTAAAATAGTCATTTTCTCATATTGGTATTGGTATCAGCCATGGTAAATCATGATAAATGATGGTGTGTGTGTGTGTGTGTGTGTGTGTGTGTGTGTGTGTGTGTGTGTGTGTGTGGTACAAATATAACAAAGGTTTTATTTTCCAACATGAAAACAAACATAACAGAGTGCTAGTGCACAAACAATAACCGACAATGATAATGGATGAGAGGGGAACTTAAATACACAGATCAAGACAAGGACAACAGGTGACGGTTATGATGATGAGGTGCAGGTGATGATGAGGAGGGTGATGAGGAGCAGGTGCAGGTGATGACGACAGATGGTGAATGTGATGAAGACAGAAGGTGAATGTGATGAAGGTGAATGTGACACCAATATCACTGAAACATTTGTGTGTGTGTGTGTGTGTGTGTGTGTGTGTGTGTGTGTGTGTGTGTGTGTGTGTGTGTGTGTAGCATTATTGTGTGTAGCATATGTAGCAAGTATGCATTATTGAGTTAACATGGAAACACTGGTTTGCTTTAGTGCAGAAAACTGGTCAAAATCATGAGGTTTAAAGTGAAAGTGAGCCAATAAGTGGTCTTCTACTGCCCTCTGCTGGCCCTTCTACTTATTAATTAAATTTTTCCACATGTGCTTGCATTTATACTTGAATACACACTAAAAATCACTTATATAGCAATAACTATTATAACACAATCATATTTTGTCAGTGTTAATCACTTTATTTGCACTGACACTTCAAATAATTGCTAGTAATGTGATAAATCAGGCTAGAAACATGGTAAATCAAAGTAAATAATACTAGATTGTCGTTTATCTCCTGGTAAATAATACTAGAACGTGGTATATCATGGTAAATCATGGTTAACTATGCTGTGTGTGTATGTGTGTGTGTGTGTGTGTGTGTGTGTGTGTGTGTGTGTGTGTGTGTGTGTGTGTGTGTGTGTAAGCATGCATTGAGTTAACATGGAAAAACTGGTTTGCTTTAGTGCAGAAAACTGGTTTAAAGTGAAAGTGAGCCAATAAGTGGTCTTCTAGTGCCCTCTGCTGGCCATTCAACTTAATAATGAAATATTTTACATGTGCTTTTGCATTCATACTTGGACACACACTAAAAATCACGTATATAACTAACTATTATAACACAATAATATTTTGTCAGTGTTCATCACCTCATTTGCACTGACACTTCACATAATTGCTAGTAATGTGGTTAATCATGCTAGAAACATTGTAAATCATAGTAAATAATACTGAAATGAGGTGTATCAAGGTAAATCATGCTAGAATCCTAATAAATCATTCTGGAACATGGTATATGATAGTAAATCATGCTAGAATCATATTAAATAATTCTAGAATGTGGCAAATCGTCGTGGGAGGAGCCTATTTTACTCAAATGGCTATAACTCAAGAAGTAAATGAGATATCTTCACCAAACTCAGTACACATGTGTATGGGTTCAATTTGAGGTCACAGTAAACAATTTTATGGAGATCGGACCATAGGTGGCGCTATAACTGTTAAAAAGCTTTAAAACCATATATATCCCATGGCAAATTGCCTGTATTGGCTGTAAATGGTCTTTTCCATCTATTATGTCAGTGGTTACATGCTTGCTAAATAAATCTTAATAACTTTTGATGCTTTTGTGCTTAAATGCCTTAAAGGCCTTAACTGCTTGAACCCCGATAAATGCTGCTTGCAGCTTTAATTATTATTATTATTATTATTATTCTGCCGTAAAACGCATCGTGCAGCCCAAACCGTAAGAGCTGGAACTTTGAAACTTTGACAGATGGTAGTACAAAAATCGAGGAAAGGTTCAGAGATTATGACCCCGATTGGCCCATAGGTGGCGCTATAACAACCAAAAGCGCGAAACTGCTCATAACTCCTAGACCGTATGGCGTAGACTCAAGTGTCTTATATCATTGGAAAGCTGGATGCCTGACGAACAAAACGTATATCTCCGATTTTATTTCCGCCATGATAGATTTTCCGCCATTTTGAATTTTGTCAAAAATCTACTTTTGCGAACTAGTCCCTGGTTTTTTGCCCGATTGGAACCAAACTAGTGCAGAAATGTTCTCTGGAGACTGAATATCAATAATTATCGAAAAAAAGTGGAAATTTCGATTCATGGTCGCTAAGGTGCGCCAAAACGTACGTTGTGGGAGGGGCCTATTTTACTAAAATGGCTATAACTCCCGATGTAAATTAGGTATCTTCACCAAACTTGGTACACATGTGTATGAGCTTACTCTGGGGTCACAGTAAAAAAATCGCGACGATTGGCCTCATGGTGGCGCTATAAAATGAAAAAAAACATAAAACAGGCTATAACCACCTGACCGTTAGTCCGATTGACTTGAAAATTGGTATGCAGTGTCTTGGTCCAAGGTGCCATGTATGTGTATGAGGACATTGGCGTATCTCAAAAAACATGGCCGCCATCGGCCAACGAAGTTTGAGCACCTATTAGACAAGGTTAACGGAGGCCGATCGGAACGAAACTCAATGGGCATGTTCGGCTCATGGCCCTAAAGGTCTGTAAGAATTTTGAAAGAAATCGGCCACTAGTTGGCGCTAACGAGTTTTACGGCTCTGTAATCACGTGGTGTTACAAATATCCACACAATATGCATATCATTTGATAGATCTCCTCATCCTGAACAACTTTGCCTCAAGAACCATTGCTGTCAATCAAACTGTTCATTAATTATTCATTAATATGTTAAAAACCTACTTTTGCGAACTAGTCCTAGGTTTTTTGCCCGATCGGAACCAGACCAGTGTAGGACAATTCTCTGGACTCTCTAGATCAATAATTATCAAAAAAAAGTTGAACTTTTGCATTTGGATGGCTGTAATAGGGTCATTTATAAAACGGGCGTGTCAAAATACATTAAAAAGCCTATAAATCCTAAATAAAAACTCAGAACTTCACAAAAATTGGTCAGCATATGTGACATAACATCATTAACAAGCATGAAAAATTCTATGGAGATCGGACGATAGTTGGCGCTATAACTGTTAAAACGCTTTAAAACCATATATTTCCTATGGTAAATTGCCTGTATTTGCTGTAAATGATGTCTTCTATCTTTTATCATATAATGTTCATATCATAATGTTCAAAACCAGTGCAGCACAATTCTCTGAACTCTCTAGATCAATAATTATCAGAAAAAAAGTTTAACTTCTTCAAAAGGTGATTTTATATGAATATAATGACATATTAAGCCAATAAGTGGTATTTTACTGCCCCCTGCTGTCATTTCATCATACTACTCCCTAATATTGTTATAAAATTCATATTTAGACTTTTTAAAATCATTATTTTAACATTTACAATCACATTTTGTCAAAACTCATCTATTGAGTATTACTATTGACAATTGTGTTACACTGAGATATGGAAATGGACGAAAGTAAATGAATGAAATGAAACGAAAGTATAACGGCATTTAAGCCACGCCCCCGAATACAAATCCATTCATAACTCGAAAACGGAAAGTCGTTGCGCGCTCAAATTTTGATGGTGAGGACCTCTCCGGGCTCTTGATCGAAACGTGTCGTCGCGGGCCTCGGGAGCGCGCCCCCCGCGCATCGCGAATCCGCGGGACCCCCGATTTTGAACGGCCATTACTCCCGACCCAGACCACCCCGAACATTGTGTGAGAGCTCGTTGGAAAGGGCGCGTCCTTGGCTAGCTTCGATTCAAATGTGGTGTTATTTGCCCTGGGCATTCCAGAGATAATAGCCCGAACAGATATGCCTTATAACAGTCATAACTCCCAGCCCCAATCGCCCAAAAACACATTGATGGTCTCATTCAACAGGGCTCCTCAAGCACTATCTATGCTCTGAGTTTCAGAATTTTTCGCCTTTTGGTTCCTGAGATATAAGTAAAAAAACAAATTCCCATTCATTCAAACACTTCAACTGTAAAATGTAAGCTATAATACCACTGTTGTCCACTAGAGGGAGCAGCAGGATTACGCATGATCTTTTAATTCGCTTCAGTATTGGAAATAAACAAATGCTTTAAGAAGCAATCTTTTTTATTATGATGTTTTTTTTATTATTATGATATTTGTATATATTTTATTTTTTTTTATTATGATTATGAACGGTTTGATTGACATTAGTGATTCTTGAGGCAAAGTTGTTCAAGATGAGGAGATGAAGATATTTTCACAATATCACATCCTAAAAACATTGAAAACATATTTGTCTTTGTGTGTGTGTGTGTGTGTGTGTGTGTGTGTGTGTGTGTGTGTGTGTGTGTGTGTGTGTGTGTGTGTGTGGGTTTGTGTGTGTGTCTGTGTGTGTGTAAGCATGCTTAATGGAAAGAACATGAAGAAACTGCTTTGTTTTACTGGTGGATAAAAAAGTATTTCAAATGAAAGTGAGTCAATTAGTGGTCTTCTACTGCCCTCTGCAGGACATTCTACTTAATAAAATATTTTCATCTGTGCTTTTGCATTAGTTTTTGGACTATATCAAATTACTTGCATGAAAATCACCTATTATAACACAGTCATGTTTTGTCAAAGTTTATCACTTCATTTTTACTGAGCTCTCAGTTTGAACAATTCTGCCTCTCAGTGATTAATTTGAAATCTGAAAATGGTGTTATACAGAGGAGATTTGCAATTATCATTTTGTTACCTATCTTTTATTTTAAATATCTCCATCTACAACAAAATGTGTGTGCATGTGTGTGTTCAAGCATGGTTAGTGTATTAAGTATTATTGTTTAAGTATTATTGTTTTCATTTACATTTTAACCACCAGAAGAAGAACACTCATTGGTTCATTCTGCTCACTAAAATATTATTTTTAATTTTTTTTTCCATTTGAAATATTGTTTAAACTTAATAAAATCATTAAAATAACATTTCAAATCATATTTTGTCTGTTTATAAATCCCACAGACTCACATTGGCTGCAATACTAATGTTTTTGTAAAACACAGACCTGATAGTCTAATCTGTGTGTATTGTGCATATATTATTGATATTATTACTATTGCAAATCATGTTATTGTAACTCATATCTTAATAGAATATTATTTGTAATTTTAATTCTTTATTTCTTAAGTGTTTTTTTTTATGATTACTACAGATATTATCACCAAAGATATCAACTACACCTTCACTTTTAGTATTGACACGCTGCACACACAGCACAATCACACACTCACTAATGCATTCAAATAAATGTAATCTTACTGTGCTACTTTATTTGTACATGATTAGAATGAACAGAAATCTAAGACTATTTTTCTTCTTTTGTTAAAGCCATTTCAGACTCCAAGTAAGCATTATATTACTAATCATCTATTTTACAGGTGCCATACAATTGAAAACTGTATTTATCTTGGCATAGTTGAATGATAAGAGTTCTGGACATGGAACTGACATACCGTGAGCCTCAAACACCATTGTTTCCTCCTTCTTGTGTAAATCTCCTGTTTGCAAAAGACCGCTGAAAAATGAGTGAATCCCACCATAACACCGACTGTGACGTTGGAGTCAGGATCATTAATATTTATACCCCCCAAATTTGCATTTTCCAGTCCATGTTCTAGGCCAGGCAGTGTTAATGTGGACCTGCACAGCCGAATCATCAGAAGATCTGCAGGTATTGTGAAGAAGCAAGCAAGGACAATAGTGAAAATGGCAGATCATGGATATAAATGTTATGTCTGAGGCTGTGCTGTGGATTTGAGAACTTTTCATTCCCTTCCCACAAAACTGTCAACAGGCATGGTTGATGTTTACAACAGGATACCTCACCATTTTAATTCAAAGCTGTTAGTTTGCTCTTAACGGAGGCCGATCAGAACGAAACTCGATGGGCATGTTCGACTCGTGGCCCTAGAGGTCTGTAAGAATTTTGAAAAATCAGCCACTAGTTGACGCTAACAGGTTTTACGGCTATGTAATCACGTGATGCATATCATTTGATAGATCTCCTCATACTGAACAACTTTGCCTCAAGAACTACTGCTGTCAATCAATTTGTTCATTAAATACTTGCTATTATGTTAAAAACCTACTTTTGCGAACTAGTCCTAGGTTTTTCGCCCGATCGGAAATATACCAGTGCAGTACAATTCTCTGGAAGCTCTAGATTATTAATTATATAAAAAACTTTAACTTTACCCATTGGGTAGCCATAACAGGATCATTTAGAAAATGGGTATGGCAAAAAACACTCAAAAGCCTGTAAATCCTAAACAAAAACTCAGACAACTCACTAGACTGCCTTATGTGCTTAAAGACCCTAAATGCTTGAACCCCGCTAAATGCTGCTTGCAGCTTTAATTATTATTATTATTATTATTATTATTCTGCCGTAAAACGCATCGTGCAGCCCAAACCGTAAGGGCTAGAGCTTTGAAACTTTGCCATATGGTAGTACAAAAATCGAGGAGAGGTTATCAAATTATGACCCCGATTGGCCCATAGGTGGCGCTATAGCAACCAAAAGCGCGAAACTGCTCATAACTCCTAGACCGTAAGTCATAGACTCAAGTGTCTTATATCATTGGAAAGCTGGACGCCTGACGAACAAAACGTATATCTCCGATTTTATTTCCGCCATGATAGATTTTCCGCCATTTTGAATTTTGTCGAAAATCTACTTTTGCGAACTAGTCCCTGGTTTTTTGCCCGATCGGAACCAAACCAGTGCAGAATTGTTCTCTGGAGACTGAATATCAATAATTATCAAAAAAAAGTTGAAATTTCGATTCACGGTCGCTAGGGGGTGCAAAATTAACGTTGTGGGAGGAGCCTATTTTACTAAAATGGCTATAACTCCAGAAGTAAAAGAGGTATTTTAACCAAACCTGGTACACATGTGTAAGACGTCAATATGAGGTCACGGTAAAAAAATCGCGGCGATTGGCCACATGGTGGCGCTATAACATGAAAAAAACATAAAACAGGCTATAACCACCTGACCGTTAGTCCGATTGACTTGAAAATTGGTATGCAGTGTCTTGGTCCAAGGTGCCATGTATGTCTATGAGGACATTGGTGTATCTCAAAAAACATGGCCGCCATCGGCCAATGAAGTTTGAGCACCTATTAGACAAGGTTAACGGAGGCCTATCGGAACGAAACTCGGTGGGCATGTTCGACTCATGGCACTAGAGGTCTGTAAGAATTTTAAAAGAAATCGGCCACTAGTTGGCGCTAACGAGTTTTATGGCTCTGTAATCACGTGGTGTTACACTTATTGTCACAAAATGCATACCATTTGATAGATCTCCTCTTGTTGAACAACTTTGCCTCAAGAACCATTGCTGTCAATCAAACCGTTCATTAAATATTCGTAATTATGTTAAAAACCTACTTTTGCGAACTAGTCCTAGGTTTTTCGCCCGATCAGAACCAAACGAGTCTAGGACAATTCTATGGACTCTCAAGATCAATAATTATCAAAAAAAAGTTGAACTTTTGCATTTTTCGCATGGGTATATTGGGTCATAAAGAAAATGGGCGTGGCAAAATGCACTCAAAAGCCTATAAATCCTAAACGAAAACTCAGAACTTCACGAAAATTGGTGAGCTTATGTGCCATAACATCATTAACAAGCATGCAAAATTTCATGGAGATCGGACTATAGATGGTGCTATAACTGTTAAAAAGCTTTAAAAAACACATATTTCCTATGGTAAATTGCCTGTATTGGCTGTAAATGGACTTTTCCATCTATTATTTCAGTGGTTAAAAGCTTTCTAAATAAATCTTAATGTCTTAAATGCTTATGTGCTTAAAGGCCTTAAATGCTTGAACCCCGATAAATGCTGCTTGCAGCTTTAATTATTATTATTATTATTCTTCTGCCGTAAAACGCATCGTGCAGCCCAAACCGTAAGGGCTAGAGCATTGAAACTTTGCCAGATGGTAGTACAAAAATCGAGGAGAGGTTCAGAGATTATGACCCCGATTGGCCCATAGGTGGCGCTATAGCAACCAAAAGCGCGAAACTGCTCATAACTCCTAGACCGTATGTCGCAGACTCAAGTGTCTTATATCATTGGAAAGCTGGACGCCTGACGAACAAAACGTATATCTCCGATTTCATTTCCGTCATGATAGATTTTCCGCCATTTTGAATTTTGTTGAAAATCTACTTTTGCGAACTAGTCCCTGGTTTTTTGCCCGATCGGAGCCAAACCAGTGCAGAAATGTTCTCTGGAGTCTGAAGATCAATAATTATCGAAAAAATGTTGAAATTTCGATTCATGGACGCTAGGGGGCGCAAAATAATCGTTGTGGGAGGAGCCTATTTTACTAAAATGGCTATAACTTAAAAAGTAAATAAGATAGCTTCACCAAACTCGGTACACATGTGTATGGGTTCATTCTGGGGTCACAGTAAAAAAATCGCGACGATTGAACACTAGGTGGCGCTATAACATGAAAAAACATGAAAAGGGCTATAACCACCTGACCGTTAGTCCGATTGACTTGAAAATTGGTATGCAGTGTCTTGGTCCAAGGTGCCATGTATGTCTATGAGGACATTGGCGTATCTCAAAAAACATGGCCGCCATTGGCCAATGAAGTTGAGCACCTATTAGACAAGGTTAACGGAGGCCGATCGGAACGAAACTCGATGGGCATGTTCGACTCATGGCCCTAGAGGTCTGTAAGAATTTTGAAAGAAATCGGCCACTAGTTGGCGCTAACGAGTTTTTTGGCTCTGTAATCACGTGGTGTTACACTTATCGTCACAAAAAGCATATCATTTGATATATCTGCTCATGCTGAACAACTTTGCCTCAAGAACCATTTCTGTCAATCAAACCGTTCATTAAATATTCATGAATATGTCTAAAACCTACTTTTGCGAACTAGTCCTAGGTTTTTTGCCCGATCGGAACCAGACCAGTCTAGGACAATTCTCTGGACTCTCTAGATCAATAATTATCAAAAAAAGTTGAACTTTTGCATTTGGATGGCTGTAATAGGATCATTTATAAAATGGGCATGGAAAAATACATTAAAAAGCCTATAAATCCTAAATAAAAACCCAGAACTTCACAAAAATTGGTGAACTTATGTGACATAACATCATTAACAAGCATGCAAAATTTCATGGAGATCGGACGATAGGTGGCGCTATAACTGTTAAAAATCTTTAAAACCATATATTTCCTATGGTAAACTGCCTGTATTGACTGTAAATGGTCTTTTCCATCTCTGAATATATAATTTTCATATCATAATGTTAAAAACTAGTGCAATACAATTCTCTGGACTCACTAGAACAATAATTGTCAGAAAAAGTTGAACTACTTCATTTGGATAGCTATAATAGGTTCACTTCAAAATGTGGCCTTTACCAAGTGTCCCCGAAAGCCTATATCTCTTTAATGAATGTTCAAACCTTCTTAAAAACAAGTCAGAACATGTGAAATATCACTCTGAACATGCATGAAAATTTTCAGACAGATCTGACAAAATTTGCCTCTATAACAGTTAAAAAGGTGAAAATGATATGAATATAATGACATATTAAGCCAAGAAGTGGTATTTTACTGCCCCCTGCTGTTTAAAATAGTCATGTTGTCATATTGTTCTATAATTTATATTTAGACTTTATAAAATCACTATTTTAACATTTACAATTACATTTAGTCAAAAATCCATCTGTTAAATTATTAGTATTGACAGTTTGATCACATCATATATTTCAAATGTCTGTATCTACAATATAATGTGTGTGTGTAGTCTTAGGTTTCTGAATAAATTCTGAATGATCTGATTAATAGCTTACAAAGACTTTGTGAAATGTTTATAGACCATTCAAATATATTTTCATAATGACATATCCCAATAGCATTGAAAAAACAACATTTGTCTTGTGTGTGTGTGTGTGTGTGCGTGTGTGTGTATGTGTTAACATGCATTATGGATTTAAAATGGAAAAACTGGTTTGCTTTAGTGCAGAAAAATGGTGAAAATCAAGAAGTTTAAAGTGAAAGTGAGCCAATATGTGGTCTTCTACTGCCCTCTGCTGGCCATTCTACTTATTAATGTCTACCCACATATGCTTTTGCATTCATTAGACACTAAAAATCACTTATATAACAATAAAACACTAAAAAATCACTTATATAACAATTACTATTGTAGCACAATCATATTTTGTCAGAGTTTATCACTTCATTTTTACTGATACTTCACATAATTGCTAGCAATGTGGTAAATCATGGTTAAATCACACTAAAAACATGGTAAATCAATAAATGATACTAGAATGTGGTGTATCAAGGTAAATCATACTACAATCCTGGTACATCATTCTAGAACATAGTATATCATGGTACATCATGCTAGAACATGGTAAATCATGGTAAACTATGCTAGAACAGGGTAAATCATGGTAAGCCATGATAAATCATAATAAACTATGGTAAATCATGTTAGAATGTGGTATATCATGGTAAATCATGCTAGAACATGGTAAATCATGGTAAACTATGCTAGAACAGGGTAAATCATGGTAAACTATGATAAATCATGATAAACTATGGTAATCCATGCTAGAATCACAGTAAACAATGGTAAATCATACTAGAATGTAGTATATCATGGTAAATTATGCTAGAATATGGCAAATCATGCTAGAATCATAGTAAATAATACTAGAATGTGCTAAATTGTTGTGGGAGGAGCCTATTTTACTAAAATGGCTATAACTCAAGAAGTAAATGAGATATCTTCACCAAACTCAGTACACATGTGTATGGGTTCAATTTGAGGTCACAGTAAACAATTCTATGGAGATCGGACCATAGGTGGCGCTATAACTGTTAAAAAGCTTTAAAACCATATATATCACATGGTAAACTGCCTGTATTGGCTGTAAATGGTCTTTTCCATCTATTATGTCCGTGGTTACATGCTTGCTAAATAAATCTTAACTTTTGATGCTTTTGTGCTTAAATGCTTAAAAGGCTTTAAGTGCTTGAACCCCGATAAATGCTGCTTGCAGCTTTAATTATTATTATTATTTTTCCGCCATAAAACGCATCGTGCAGCCCAAACCGTAAGACCTAGAGACTTGAAACTTTGCCAGATGGTAGTACTATTGCTCGCTACTCAGATATACGGACTCAGCCCAATCGGCCCATAGGTGGCGCTATAGCAATCAAAAGCGCAAAACTGCTCAGAACTCCCAGACCGTAAGGCGTAGCTTCAAGTGTCTTATATCATTGAAATCCAGAGCTCCTGAAGAAAAAAACGTATATCTCCGATTTCATTTCCGCCATGATAGATTTTTCGCCATTTTGAATTTTGTCAAAAACCTACTTTTGCGAACTAGTCCCTGGTTTTTCGCCCGATCGGAACCAAACCAGTGCGGAATTGTTCTCTGGAGTCTGAAGATCAATAATTATCGAAAAAAAGTTGAAATTTCGATTAATGGTTGCTAGGGGGTGCAAAAATAACGTTGTGGGAGGAGCCTATTTTACTAAAATGGCTATAACTCAAGAAGTAATTAAGTAAACTTCACCAAACTTGGTACACATGTGTAAGAGGTCAATCTGAGGTCACAGTAAAAAAAATGCGTCGATTGGCCACATGGTGGCGCTATAAAACAAAGAAAAACATTTAGACAACTGACCGTTTTTCCGACTGACTTGAAATTTGGTATGCAGTGTCTTGGCCCAAGGGGCCATGTATGTCTAAAAGGATATTGGCGTATCTCGAAAAACATGGCCGCCATTGGCCAATGAGGTTTGAGCACCGTTAACGAAGTCCGATTGGAGCGAAACTCGATGGGCATGTTCGGCTCAAGCCCCTAGAGGTCTGTAAGAATTTTGAAAGAAATCGGCCACTAGTTGGCGCTAACGAGTTTTAAGGCTCTGTAATCACGTGGTGTTACACTTATCATCACAAAATGCATATCATCTGATAGATCTGCTCATGCTGAACAACTTTGCCTCAAGAACCCTCACTGTCAATCAAACTGTTCATTAAATATTCATGAATATGTTAAAAACCTACTTTTGCGAACTAGTCCCTGGTTTTTCGCCCGATCAGAACCAGACCAGTCTAGGACAATTCTCTGGACTCTCTAGATCAATAATTATCGAAAAAAAGTTGAACTTTTGCATTTTTCGCATGGGTATAATTGGGTCATAAAGAAAATGGGCGTGGCAAAATGCACCCAGAAGCCTATAAATCCTAAACGAAAACTCAGAACTTCACGAAAATGGGTGAGCATATGTGCCATAACATTCTAAACAAGCATGCAAAATTTCATGTAGATCGGACCATAGGTGGCGCTATAACTGGCAAAAAGGTTTGAAAACTACATATTTCCTATGGTAAATTGCCTATATTGGCTGTAAATGGACTTTTCCATCTATTATTTCAGTGGTTAAAAGCTTTCTAAATAAAACTTAATGTCTTAAATGCTTATGTGCTTAAAGGCCTTAAATGCTTGAACCCCGATAAATGCTGCTTGCAGCTTTAATTATTATTATTATTATTATTATTATTATTATTTTTCTTCTGCCGTAAAACTCATCGTGCAGCCCAAACCGTAAGAGCTGGAGCTTTGAAACTTTGCCAGATGGTAGTACAAAAATCGAGGAGAGGTTCAGAGAATATGACCCCAATTGGCCCATAGGTGGCGCTATAGCAACCAAAAGCGCGAAACTGCTCATAACTCCTAGACCGTATGACGTAGACTCAAGTGTCTTATATCACTGGAAAGCTGGATACCTGAAGGTCAAAACGTATATCTCCGATTTCATTTCCTGTATGCAAATTGTCCGCCATTTTGAATTTAGTTAAAAACCTACTTTTGTGAACTAGTCCTAGGTTTTTTGTCCAATTGGATCCAAAACAGTGCAGAAATGTTCTCTGGAGTCTGAATATCAATAATTATCGAAAAAAAGTCGAAATTTCGATTCCTGATCGCCAGGGGGTGATAAATTAATGTTGTGGGAGGAGCCTATTTTACTAAAATGGCTATAACTCGAGAATGAAATTAGATATCTTCACCAAACTTGATGCACATGTGTATGAGTTCAATCTGGGGTCACAGTAAAAAAATCGCGACGATTGATCACTAAGTGGCGCTATAACATGAAAAAAACATGAAAACAGCTATGACCACGTGACCGTTTGTCCGATTGACTTGAAAATTGGTATGCAGTGTCTTGGTCCAAGGTGCCATGTATGTCTATGAGGACATTGGCGTATCTCGAGAAACATGGCCGCCATCAACCAATGGAATTTGAGCACCTATTAGACAAGGTTAACGGAGGCCTATCGGAACGAAACTCGATGGGCATGTTCGACTCATGGCCCTAGAGGTCTGTAAGAGTTTTGAAAGAAATCGGCCACTAGTTGGCGCTAACGAGTTTTATGGCTCTGTAATCACGTGGTGTTACACTTATCGTCACAAAATGCATATCATCTGATAGATCTGCTCATGCTGAACAACTTTGCCTCAAGAACTAATGCTGTCAATTAAACCGTTTATTAAATATTCGTAATTATGTTAAAAACCTACTTTTGCAAACTAGTCCTAGGTTTTTCGCCCGATCGAAACCAGACCAGTCTAGGACAATTCTCTGGACACTCTAGATCAATAATTATCAAAAAAAAGTTGAACTTTTGCATGTAGATGGCTGTAATAGGGTCATTTAGAAAAGGGGCGTGGCAAAAAAACACTAAAAAGCCTATAAATCCTAAATGAAAACTCAGAACTTCACAAAAATTGGTGAGCATATGTGACATAACATCATTAACAAGCATGCCATTTTTTATGGAGATCGGACCATAGGTGGCGCTATAACGGCTAAAAAGCTTTAAAACCATATATTTCCTATGGTATTTCCTGTAAATGGTCTTTTCCATCTATTATGTCAGTAGTTACATGCTTGCTAAATAAAACTTAATCACTTTTGATGCTTTTGTGCTTAAAGGCCTTAACTGCTTGAACCCCGATAAATGCTGCTTGCAGCTTTAATTAGGGGTTCAAGCACGAAGTGCTGAAACCCTATTGTAATTGTGCTGATTTTTATTAGGGGTTCAAGCACGAAGTGCTGAAACCCTATTGTAATTGCCCTGATTTTTATTATTATTATTATTCTTCCCTAAAACGCATCGTGCAGCCAAAACCGTAAGGCCTAGAGACGTGATACTTGGTCAAATGGTAGTAGTATTGCTCGCTACTCAGATACACGGACTTAGCCAAATCGGCCCATAGGTGGCGCTACAGCAACCAAAAGCGCGAAACTGCTCAGAACTCCTAGACCGTATGTCGTAGACTCAAGTGTCTTATATCATTGGGAAGCTGGATGCCTGACGAACAAAACGTATATCTCCGATTTCATTTCCGCCATGATAGATTTTCCGCCATTTTGAATTTTGCCAAAAACCTACTTTTGCGAACTAGTCCTAGGTTTTTCGCCCGATCGGAACCAACCCAGTACAGAAATGTTCTCTGGAGTCTGAATATCAATAATTATCGAAAAAAAGTTGAAATTTCGATTCACGGACGCTAAGGGGCGCCAAAACGTACGTTGTGGGAGGGGCCTATTTTACTAAAATGGCTATAACTCCAGAAGTAAATGAGGTATCTTCACCAAACTCGGTACACATGTGTAAGAGGTCAATCTGAGGTCACAGTAAAAAAATCGCGGCGATTGGCCACATGGTGGCGCTATAACTTGAAAAAAACATAAAACAGGCTTTAACCACCTGACCGTTAGTCCGATTGACTTGAAAATTGGTATGCAGTGTCTTGGCCCAAGGTGTCATGTATGTCTATGAGGACATTGGTGTATCTCAAAAAACATGGCCGCCATCGGCCAATGAAGTTTGAGCACCTATTAGACAAGGTTAACGGAGGCCGATCGGAACGAAACTCGATGGGCATGTTCAACTCATAGCCCTAGAGGTCTGTAAGAATTTTGAAAGAAATCGGCCACTAGTTGGCGCTAACGAGTTTTACGGCTCTGTAATCACGTGGTGTTACACTTATTGTCACAAAATGCATATCATTTGATAGATCTGCTCATGCTGAACAACATTGCCTCAAGAACCATAGCTGTCAATCAAATCGTTCATTAATTATTCGCGAATATGTTAAAAACCTACTTTTGCGAACTAGTCCCTGGTTTTTCGCCCGATCGGAACCAGACCAGTCTAGGACAATTCTCTGGACTCTCTAGATCAATAATTATCGAAAAAAAGTTGAACTTTTGAATTTTTCGTATGGCTATAATTGGGTCATAAAGAAAATGGGCGTGGCAAAATGCACTCAAAAGCTTATAAATCCTAAACGAAAACTCAGAACTTCACGAAAATTGGTGAGCATATGTGCCATAATATTCTAAACAAGCATGCCAAATTTCATGTTGATCGGACCATAGGTGGCGCTATAACTGTTAAAAAGGTTTGAAAACCATATATTTCCTATGGTAAATTGCCTGTATTGGCTGTAAATGGACTTTTCCATCTATTATTTCAGTGGTTAAAAGCTTTCTAAATAAAACTTAATGTCTTAAATGCTTATGTGCTTAAAGGCCTTAAATGCTTGAACCCCGATAAATGCTGCTTGCAGCTTTAATTATTATTATTATTATTATTATTATTATTATTCCGCCGTAAAACGCATCGTGCAGCCCAAACCGTAAGAGCTGGAACTTTGAAACTTTGACAGATGGTAGTACAAAAATCGAGGAAAGGTTCAGAGATTATGACCCCGATTGGCCCATAGGTGGCGCTATAACAACCAAAAGCGCGAAACTGCTCATAACTCCTAGACCGTATGTCGTAGACTCAAGTGTCTTATATCATTGGAAAGCTGGACGCCTGACGAACAAAACGTATATCTCCGATTTCATTTCCGCCATGATAAATTTTCCGCCATTTTGAATTTTGTCAAAAATCTACTTTTGCGAACTAGTCCCTGGTTTTTTGCCCGATTGGAACCAAACTAGTGCAGAAATGTTCTCTGGAGACTGAATATCAATAATTATCGAAAAAAAGTGGAAATTTCGATTCACGGTTGCTAAGGGGCGCCAAAACGTACGTTGTGGGAGGGGCCTATTTTACTAAAATGGCTATAACTCCCGGTGTAAATGAGGTATCTTCACCAAACTTGGTACACATGTGTATGAGCTTACTCTGGGGTCACAGTAAAAAAATCGCGACGATTGGCCTCATGGTGGCGCTATAAAATGAAAAAAACATAAAACAGGCTATAACCACCTGACCGTTAGTCCGATTGACTTGAAAATTGGTATGCAGTGTCTTGGTCCAAGGTGCCATGTATGTCTATGAGGACATTGGCGTATCTCAAAAAACATGGCCGCCATTGGCCAACGAAGTTTGAGCACCTATTAGACAAGGTTAACGGAGGCCGATCGGAACGAAACTCAATGGGCATGTTCGGCTCATGGCCCTAAAGGTCTGTAAGAATTTTGAAAGAAATCGGCCACTAGTTGGCGCTAACGAGTTTTACGGCTCTGTAATCACGTGGTGTTACAAATATCCACACAATATGCATATCATTTGATAGATCTCCTCATCCTGAACAACTTTGCCTCAAGAACCATTGCTGTCAATCAAACTGTTCATTAATTATTCATTAATATGTTAAAAACCTACTTTTGCGAACTAGTCCTAGGTTTTTTGCCCGATCGGAACAAGACCAGTCTAGGACAATTCTCTGGACTCTCTAGATCAATAATTATCAAAAAAAAGTTGAACTTTTGCATTTGGATGGCTGTAATAGGGTAATTTATAAAATGGGCGTGTCAAAATACATTAAAAAGCCTATAAATCCTAAATAAAAACTCAGAACTTCACAAAAATTGGTCAGCATATGTGACATAACATCATTAACAAGCATGAAAAATTCTATGGAGATCGGACGATAGGTGGCGCTATAACTGTTAAAAAGCTTTAAAATCATATATTTCCTATGGTAAACTGCCTGTATTGGCTGTAAATGGTCTTTTCCATCTCTGATCATATAATTTTCATATCATAATGTTCAAAACTAGTGCAATACAATTCTCTGGACTCACTAGATCAATAATTGTCAGAAAAAGTTGAACTACTTCATTTGGATAGCTATAATAGGTTCACTTCAAAATCTGGCCTTTACCAAGTGTCCCCGAAAGCCTATATCTCTTTAATCAATGCTCAGACCTTCTTAAAAACAAGTCAGAACGTGTGAAATATCACCCTGAACAAGCATGAAAATTTTCAGACAGATCGGACAAAATTTGCCTCTATAACAGTTAAAAAGGTGAAAATGATATGAATTAATGGCATGTTAAGCCAATAAGTGGTATTTTACTGCCCCCTGCTGTTTAAAATAGTCATTTTCTCATATTGGTATTGGTATCAGCCATGGTAAATCATGATAAATTATGGTGTGTGTGTGTGTGTGTGTGTGGTACAAATATAACAAAGGTTTTATTTTCCAACATGAAAACAAACATAACAGAGTGCTAGTGCACAAACAATAACCGACAATGATAATGGATGAGAGGGGAACTTAAATACACAGATCAAGACAAGGACAACAGGTGACGGTTATGATGATGAGGAGCAGGTGATGATGAGGAGGGTGATGAGGAGCAGGTGCAGGTGATGACGACAGATGGTGAATGTGATGAAGACAGAAGGTGAATGTGATGAAGGTGAATGTGACACCAATATCACTGAAACATTTGTGTGTGTGTGTGTGTGTGTGTGTGTGTGTGTGTGTGTGTGTGTGTGTGTGTGTGTGTGTGTGTGTGTAGCATTATTGTGTGTAGCATATGTAGCAAGTATGCATTATTGAGTTAACATGGAAACACTGGTTTGCTTTAGTGCAGAAAACTGGTCAAAATCATGAGGTTTAAAGTGAAAGTGAGCCAATAAGTGGTCTTCTACTGCCCTCTGCTGGCCATTCTACTTATTAATTAAATTTTTCCACATGTGCTTGCATTTATACTTGAATACACACTAAAAATCACTTATATAGCAATAACTATTATAACACAATCATATTTTGTCAGTGTTAATCACTTTATTTGCACTGACACTTCAAATAATTGCTAGTAATGTGGTAAATCATGGTAAATCATGGTTAACTATGCTGTGTGTGTGTGTGTGTGTGTGTGTGTGTGTGTGTGTGTGTGTGTGTGTGTGTGTGTGTGTGTGTGTGTAAGCATGCATTGAGTTAACATTGGAAAAACTGGTTTGCTTTAGTGCAGAAAACTGGTTTAAAGTGAAAGTGAGCCAATAAGTGGTCTTCTAGTGCCCTCTGCTGGCCATTCTACTTAATAATGAAATATTTTACATGTGCTTTTGCATTCATACTTGAATACACACTAAAAATCACGTATATAACTAACTATTATAACACAATAATATTTTGTCAGTGTTCATCACCTCATTTGCACTGACACTTCACATAATTGCTAGTAATGTGGTTAATCATGCTAGAAACATTGTAAATCATAGTAAATAATACTGAAATGAGGTGTATCAAGGTAAATCATGCTAGAATCCTAATAAATCATTCTGGAACATGGTATATGATAGTAAATCATGCTAGAATCATATTAAATAATTCTAGAATGTGACAAATCGTTGTGGGAGGAGCCTATTTTACTCAAATGGCTATAACTCAAGAAGTAAATGAGATATCTTCACCAAACTCAGTACACATGTGTATGGGTTCAATTTGAGGTCACAGTAAACAATTTTATGGAGATCGGACCATAGGTGGCGCTATAACTGTTAAAAAGCTTTAAAACCATATATATCCCATGGCAAATTGCCTGTATTGGCTGTAAATGGTCTTTTCCATCTATTATGTCAGTGGTTACATGCTTGCTAAATAAATCTTAATAACTTTTGATGCTTTTGTGCTTAAATGCCTTAAAGGCCTTAACTGCTTGAACCCCGATAAATGCTGCTTGCAGCTTTAATTAGGGGTTCAAGCACGAAGTGCTGAAACCCTATTGTAATTGTGCTGATTTTTATTATTATTATTATTATTATTCCGCCCTAAAACGCATTGTGCAGCCCAAACCGTAAGAGCTGGAACCTTGAAACTTGGCCAAATGGTAGTCCTCAATTTGGGGAGAACCTATCAAAATATGACCCCGATTGGCCTATAGGTGGCGCTATAATGACCAAATTTACTAAATTGCTCATAACTCCTAGACAGTTTGTCCTAGAGTCTCAATTTTAGCATCACTGTGATCCCTGGCTCCAGACGGACAAAATGGCTATCTCCAAATCCCGATCCGAGCAAAAAAAATTTGTTATGGGCAATTTTGTCCAAAACCTACTTTTGCGAACTAGTCCTAGGTTTTTGGCCCAATCCAGACCAGACCAGTCTAGCACAATTCTCTGGAGTCTCTAGATCAATAATTATTGAAAGAAAGTTGAACTTTTGCATTGGCCTGGCTGTAACAGGGTCATTTAGGGAAGGGGCGGGACAAAAAAACACTCAAAAGCCTATACAACCTAAGGGAAAACCCCAAACTTCACAAAAATCGATGAGCAGGTGTGTCAGACCATGGTGAAGAAGCATGCCAAGTTTCGTGAAGATCGGACCATAGGTGGCGCTATAACTGTCCAAAACGTCTCTTCTTATTAGGGGTTCAAGCACGAAGTGCTGAAACCCTATTGTAATTGTGCTGATTTTTATTATTATTATTATTATTATTATTATTCCGCCCTAAAACGCATTGTGCAGCCCAAACCGTAAGAGCTGGAACCTTGAAACTTGGCCAAATGGTAGTCCTCAATTTGGGGAGAACCTATCAAAATATGACCCCGATTGGCCTATAGGTGGCGCTATAATGACCAAATTTACTAAATTGCTCATAACTCCTAGACAGTTTGTCCTAGAGTCTCAATTTTAGCATCACTGTGATCCCTGGCTCCAGACGGACAAAATGGCTATCTCCAAATCCCGATCCGAGCAAAAAAAAATTGTTATGGGCAATTTTGTCCAAAACCTACTTTTGCGAACTAGTCCTAGGTTTTTGGCCCAATCCAGACCAGACCAGTCTAGCACAATTCTCTGGAGTCTCTAGATCAATAATTATTGAAAGAAAGTTGAACTTTTGCATTGGCCTGGCTGTAACAGGGTCATTTAGGGAAGGGGCGGGACAAAAAAACACTCAAAAGCCTATACAACCTAAGGGAAAACCCCAAACTTCACAAAAATCGATGAGCAGGTGTGTCAGACCATGGTGAAGAAGCATGCCAAGTTTCGTGAAGATCGGACCATAGGTGGCGCTATAACTGTCCAAAACGTCTCTTCTTATTAGGGGTTCAAGCACGAAGTGCTGAAACCCTATTGTAATTGTGCTGATTTTTATTATTATTAGGGGTTCAAGCACGAAGTGCTGAAACCCTATTGTAATTGTGCTGATTTTTATTATTATTATTATTATTATTATTATTATTATTCCGCCGTAAAACGCATCGTGCAGCCCAAACCGTAAGAGCTGGAACTTTGAAACTTTGACAGATGGTAGTACAAAAATCGAGGAAAGGTTCAGAGATTATGACCCCGATTGGCCCATAGGTGGCGCTATAACAACCAAAAGCGCGAAACTGCTCATAACTCCTAGACCGTATGTCGTAGACTCAAGTGTCTTATATCATTGGAAAGCTGGACGCCTGACGAACAAAACGTATATCTCCGATTTCATTTCCGCCATGATAGATTTTCCGCCATTTTGAATTTTGTCAAAAATCTACTTTTGCAAACTAGTCCCTGGTTTTTTGCCCGATTGGAACCAAACTAGTGCAGAAATGTTCTCTGGAGACTGAATATCAATAATTATCGAAAAAAAGTGGAAATTTCGATTCATGGTCGCTAAGGGGCGCCAAAACGTACGTTGTGGGAGGGGCCTATTTTACTAAAATGGCTATAACTCCCGATGTAAATGAGGTATCTTCACCAAACTTGGTACACATGTGTATGAGCTTACTCTGGGGTCACAGTAAAAAAATCGCGACGATTGGCCTCATGGTGGCGCTATAAAATGAAAAAAACATAAAACAGGCTATAACCACCTGACCGTTAGTCCGATTGACTTGAAAATTGGTATGCAGTGTCTTGGTCCAAGGTGCCATGTATGTCTATGAGGACATTGGCGTATCTCAAAAAACATGGCCGCCATTGGCCAACGAAGTTTGAGCACCTATTAGACAAGGTTAACGGAGGCCGATCGGAACGAAACTCAATGGGCATGTTCGGCTCATGGCCCTAAAGGTCTGTAAGAATTTTGAAAGAAATCGGCCACTAGTTGGCGCTAACGAGTTTTACGGCTCTGTAATCACGTGGTGTTACAAATATCCACACAATATGCATATCATTTGATAGATCTCCTCATCCTGAACAACTTTGCCTCAAGAACCATTGCTGTCAATCAAACTGTTCATTAATTATTCATTAATATGTTAATAACCTACTTTTGCGAACTAGTCCTAGGTTTTTTGCCCGATCGGAATCAGACCAGTCTAGGACAATTCTCTGGACTCTCTAGATCAATAATTATCAAAAAAAAGTTGAACTTTTGCATTTGGATGGCTGTAATAGGGTAATTTATAAAATGGGCGTGTCAAAATACATTAAAAAGCCTATAAATCCTAAATAAAAACTCAGAACTTCACAAAAATTGGTCAGCATATGTGACATAACATCATTAACAAGCATGAAAAATTCTATGGAGATCGGACGATAGGTGGCGCTATAACTGTTAAAAAGCTTTAAAATCATATATTTCCTATGGTAAACTGCCTGTATTGGCTGTAAATGGTCTTTTCCATCTCTGATCATATAATTTTCATATCATAATGTTCAAAACTAGTGCAATACAATTCTCTGGACTCACTAGATCAATAATTGTCAGAAAAAGTTGAACTACTTCATTTGGATAGCTATAATAGGTTCACTTCAAAATCTGGCCTTTACCAAGTGTCCCCGAAAGCCTATATCTCTTTAATCAATGCTCAGACCTTCTTAAAAACAAGTCAGAACGTGTGAAATATCACCCTGAACAAGCATGAAAATTTTCAGACAGATCGGACAAAATTTGCCTCTTTAACAGTTAAAAAGGTGAAAATGATATGAATTAATGGCATGTTAAGCCAATAAGTGGTATTTTACTGCCCCCTGCTGTTTAAAATAGTCATTTTCTCATGTTGGTATTGGTATCAGCCATGGTAAATCATGATAAATGATGGTGTGTGTGTGTGTGTGTGTGTGTGTGTGTGTGGTACAAATATAACAAAGGTTTTATTTTCCAACATGAAAACAAACATAACAGAGTGCTAGTGCACAAACAATAACCGACAATGATAATGGATGAGAGGGGAACTTAAATACACAGATCAAGACAAGGACAACAGGTGACGGTTATGATGATGAGGAGCAGGTGATGATGAGGAGGGTGATGAGGAGCAGGTGCAGGTGATGACGACAGATGGTGAATGTGATGAAGACAGAAGGTGAATGTGATGAAGGTGAATGTGACACCAATATCACTGAAACATTTGTGTGTGTGTGTGTGTGTGTGTGTAGCATTATTGTGTGTAGCATATGTAGCAAGTATGCATTATTGAGTTAACATGGAAACACTGGTTTGCTTTAGTGCAGAAAACTGGTCAAAATCATGAGGTTTAAAGTGAAAGTGAGCCAATAAGTGGTCTTCTACTGCCCTCTGCTGGCCATTCTACTTAATAATTACATTTTTCCACATGTGCTTGCATTTATACTTGAATACACACTAAAAATCACTTATATAGCAATAACTATTATAACACAATCATATTTTGTCAGTGTTAATCACTTTATTTGCACTGACACTTCAAATAATTGCTAGTAATGTGGTAAATCATGGTAAATCATGGTTAACTATGCTGTGTGTGTGTGTGTGTGTGTGTGTGTGTGTGTGTGTGTGTGTGTGTGTGTGTGTGTGTGTGTGTGTGTGTGTGTAAGCATGCATTGAGTTAACATGGATAAACTGGTTTGCTTTAGTGCAGAAAACTGGTTTAAAGTGAAAGTGAGCCAATAAGTGGTCTTCTACTGCCCTCTGCTGGCCATTCTACTTATTAATGAAATATTTCAACATGTGCTTGCATTCATACTTGAATACACACTAAAAAAATCACTTATATAGCAATAACTATTATAACACAATCATATTTTGTCAGTGTTAATCACTTTATTTGCACTGACACTTCAAATAATTGCTAGTAATGTGATAAATCAGGCTAGAAACATGGTAAATCAAAGTAAATAATACTAGATTGTCGTTTATCTCCTGGTAAATAATACTAGAACGTGGTATATCATGGTAAATCATGGTTAACTATGCTGTGTGTGTGTGTGTGTGTGTGTGTGTGTGTGTGTGTGTGTGTGTGTGTGTAAGCATGCATTGAGTTAACATGGAAAAACTGGTTTGCTTTAGTGCAGAAAACTGGTTTAAAGTGAAAGTAAGCCAACAAGTGGTCTTCTAGTGCCCTCTGCTGGCCATTCTACTTAATAATGAAATATTT
Organism: Scardinius erythrophthalmus; assembly: GCF_964197995.2. Taxonomy (NCBI): domain Eukaryota; kingdom Metazoa; phylum Chordata; class Actinopteri; order Cypriniformes; family Leuciscidae; genus Scardinius; species Scardinius erythrophthalmus. Next base: position 36,857 of record NW_028296476.1, on the reverse strand, counting down.
TACATGTGCTTTTGCATTCATACTTGGACACACACTAAAAATCACGTATATAACTAACTATTATAACACAATAATATTTTGTCAGTGTTCATCACCTCATTTGCACTGACACTTCACATAATTGCTAGTAATGTGGTTAATCATGCTAGAAACATTGTAAATCATAGTAAATAATACTGAAATGAGGTGTATCAAGGTACATCATGCTAGAATCCTAATAAATCATTCTGGAACATGGTATATGATAGTAAATCATGCTAGAATCATATTAAATAATTCTAGAATGTGGCAAATCGATGTGGGAGGAGCCTATTTTACTCAAATGGCTATAACTCAAGAAGTAAATGAGATATCTTCACCAAACTCAGTACACATGTGTATGGGTTCAATTTGAGGTCACAGTAAACAATTTTATGGAGATCGGACCATAGGTGGCGCTATAACTGTTAAAAAGCTTTAAAACCATATATATCCCATGGCAATTTGCCTGTATTGGCTGTAAATGGTCTTTTCCATCTATTATGTCAGTGGTTACATGCTTGCTAAATAAATCTTAATGACTTTTGATGCTTTTGTGCTTAAATGCCTTAAAGGCCTTAATAGCTTGAACCCCGATAAATGCTGCTTGCAGCTTTAATTATTATTATTATTCCGCCCTAAAACGCATTGTGCAGCCCAAACCGTAAGAGCTGGAACCTTGAAACTTGGCCAAATGGTAGTCCTCAATTTGGGGAGAACCTATCAAAATATGACCCCGATTGGCCTATAGGTGGCGCTATAATGACCAAATTTACTAAATTGCTCATAACTCCTAGACAGTTTGTCCTAGAGTCTCAATTTTAGCATCACTGTGATCCCTGGCTCCAGACGGACAAAATGGCTATCTCCAAATCCCGATCCGAGCAAAAAAAATTTGTTATGGGCAATTTTGTCCAAAACCTACTTTTGCGAACTAGTCCTAGGTTTTTGGCCCAATCCAGACCAGACCAGTCTAGCACAATTCTCTGGAGTCTCTAGATCAATAATTATTGAAAGAAAGTTGAACTTTTGCATTGGCCTGGCTGTAACAGGGTCATTTAGGGAAGGGGCGGGACAAAAAAACACTCAAAAGCCTATACAACCTAAGGGAAAACCCCAAACTTCACAAAAATCGATGAGCAGGTGTGTCAGACCATGGTGAAGAAGCATGCCAAGTTTCGTGAAGATCGGACCATAGGTGGCGCTATAACTGTCCAAAACGTCTCTTCTTATTAGGGGTTCAAGCACGAAGTGCTGAAACCCTATTGTAATTGTGCTGATTTTTATTATTATTATTATTATTATTATTATTCCGCCCTAAAACGCATTGTGCAGCCCAAACCGTAAGAGCTGGAACCTTGAAACTTGGCCAAATGGTAGTCCTCAATTTGGGGAGAACCTATCAAAATATGACCCCGATTGGCCTATAGGTGGCGCTATAATGACCAAATTTACTAAATTGCTCATAACTCCTAGACAGTTTGTCCTAGAGTCTCAATTTTAGCATCACTGTGATCCCTGGCTCCAGACGGACAAAATGGCTATCTCCAAATCCCGATCCGAGCAAAAAAAATTTGTTATGGGCAATTTTGTCCAAAACCTACTTTTGCGAACTAGTCCTAGGTTTTTGGCCCAATCCAGACCAGACCAGTCTAGCACAATTCTCTGGAGTCTCTAGATCAATAATTATTGAAAGAAAGTTGAACTTTTGCATTGGCCTGGCTGTAACAGGGTCATTTAGGGAAGGGGCGGGACAAAAAAACACTCAAAAGCCTATACAACCTAAGGGAAAACCCCAAACTTCACAAAAATCGATGAGCAGGTGTGTCAGACCATGGTGAAGAAGCATGCCAAGTTTCGTGAAGATCGGACCATAGGTGGCGCTATAACTGTCCAAAACGTCTCTTCTTATTAGGGGTTCAAGCACGAAGTGCTGAAACCCTATTGTAATTGTGCTGATTTTTATTATTATTATTATTATTATTCCGCCCTAAAACGCATTGTGCAGCCCAAACCGTAAGAGCTGGAACCTTGAAACTTGGCCAAATGGTAGTCCTCAATTTGGGGAGAACCTATCAAAATATGACCCCGATTGGCCTATAGGTGGCGCTATAATGACCAAATTTACTAAATTGCTCATAACTCCTAGACAGTTTGTCCTAGAGTCTCAATTTTAGCATCACTGTGATCCCTGGCTCCAGACGGACAAAATGGCTATCTCCAAATCCCGATCCGAGCAAAAAAAATGTGTTATGGGCAATTTTGTCCAAAACCTACTTTTGCGAACTAGTCCTAGGTTTTTGGCCCAATCCAGACCAGACCAGTCTAGCACAATTCTCTGGAGTCTCTAGATCAATAATTATTGAAAGAAAGTTGAACTTTTGCATTGGCCTGGCTGTAACAGGGTCATTTAGGGAAGGGGCGGGACAAAAAAACACTCAAAAGCCTATACAACCTAAGGGAAAACCCCAAACTTCACAAAAATCGATGAGCAGGTGTGTCAGACCATGGTGAAGAAGCATGCCAAGTTTCGTGAAGATCGGACCATAGGTGGCGCTATAACTGTCCAAAACGTCTCTTCTTATTAGGGGTTCAACCGTTACATGCTTGCTAAATAAAACCTGATAACTTTTGATGCTTTTGTGCTTAAAAAACCTTAAAGGCCTTAATAGCTTGAACCCCGATAAATGCTGCTTGCAGCTTTAATTATTATTATTATTAGGGGTTCAAGCACGAAGTGCTGAAACCCTATTGTAATTGTCCTGATTTTTAGGGGTTCAAGCACGAAGTGCTGAAACCCTATTGTATTTGTGCTGATTTTTATTATTATTATTATTATTATTATTATTCTGCCGTAAAACGCATCGTGCAGCCCAAACCGTAAGGGCTAGAGCTTTGAAACTTTGCCAGATGGTAGTACAAAAATCGAGGAGAGGTTATCAAATTATGACCTCGATTGGCCCATAGGTGGCGCTATAACAACCAAAAGCGCGAAAGTGGTCATAACTCCTGGACCGTATGTCGTAGACACAAGTGTCTTATATCATTGGAAAGCTGGTCGTCTGACGAACAAAACGTATATCTCTGATTTCATTTCCGTCATGATAGATTTTCCGCCATTTTGAATTTTGTCGAAAACCTACTTTTGCAAACTAGTCCCTGGTTTTTTGCTCGATCGGAACCAAACCAGTGCAGAATTGTTCTCTGGAGACTGAAGATCAATAATTATCGAAAAAAAGTTGAAATTTCGATTCAGGGTCGCTAGGGGGCGCAAAATTAACGTTGTGGGCGGAGCCTATTTTACTAAAATGGCTATAACTCCAGAAGTAAATGAGGTATTTTCAACAAACTTGGTACACATATGTAAGACGTCAATCTGAGGTCACGGTAAAAAAATTGCGGCGATTGGCCACATGGTGGCGCTATAACATGAAAAAAACATAAAACAGGCTATAACCACCTGACCGTTAGTCCGATTGACTTGAAAATTGGTATGCAGTGTCTTGGTCCAAGGTGCCATGTATGTCTATGAGGACATTGGTGTATCTCAAAAAACATGGCCGCCATTGGCCAATGAAGTTGAGCACCTATTAGACAAGGTTAACGGAGGCCGATCGGAACGAAACTCGGTGGGCATGTTCGACTCATGGCCCTAGAGGTCTGTAAGAATTTTTAAAGAAATCGGCCACTAGTTGGCGCTAACGAGTTTTATGGCTCTGTAATCACGTGGTGTTAGATATATTGTCACAAAATGCATATCATTTGATAGATCTGCTCATGCTGAACAACTTTGCCTCTAGAACCATTGCTGTCAATCAAACCGTTCATTAAATATTCATGAATATGTTAAAAACCTACTTTTGCGAACTAGTCCCTGGTTTTTTGCCCGATCGGAACCAGACCAGTCTAGGACAATTCTATGGACTCTCTAGATCAATAATTATCAAAAAAAAGTTGAACTTTTGTATTTGTATGGCTGTAATAGGGTCATTTATGAAATGGGTGTGGCAAAATACACTCAAAAGCCTATAAATCCTAAATGAAAACTCAGAACTTCACAAAAATTGGTGAGCATATGTGTCATAACATCACAAACAAGCTTGCAAAATTTTATGGAGATTGGACAATAGTTGGCGCTATAACTGTTAAAAAGCTTTAAAACCATATATTTCCTATGGTAAACTGCCTGTATTGGCTGTAAATGGTCTTTTCCATGTCTGATCATATAATTTTCATATCATAATGTTCAAAACTAGTGCAATACAATTCTCTGGACTCACTAGATCAATAATTGTCAGAAAAAGTTGAACTACTTCATTTGGATAGCTATAATAGGTTCACTTCAAAATCTGGCCTTTACCAAGTGTCCCCGAAAGCCTATATCTCTTTAATCAATGCTCAGACCTTCTTAAAAACAAGTCAGAACGTGTGAAATATCACCCTGAACAAGCATGAAAATTTTCAGACAGATCGGACAAAATTTGCCTCTATAACAGTTAAAAAGGTGAAAATGATATGATTTAATGGCATGTTAAGCCAATAAGTGGTATTTTACTGCCCCCTGCTGTTTAAAATAGTCATTTTCTCATATTGGTATTGGTATCAGCCATGGTAAATCATGATAAATGATGGTGTGTGTGTGTGTGTGTGTGTGTGTGTGTGTGTGTGTGTGTGTGTGTGTGTGTGTGTGTGTGTGTGTGTGTGTGTGTGTGTGGTACAAATATAACAAAGGTTTTATTTTCCAACATGAAAACAAACATAACAGAGTGCTAGTGCACAAACAATAACCGACAATGATAATGGATGAGAGGGGAACTTAAATACACAGATCAAGACAAGGACAACAGGTGACGGTTATGATGATGAGGAGCAGGTGATGATGAGGAGGGTGATGAGGAGCAGGTGCAGGTGATGACGACAGATGGTGAATGTGATGAAGACAGAAGGTGAATGTGATGAAGGTGAATGTGACACCAATATCACTGAAACATTTGTGTGTGTGTGTGTGTGTGTGTGTGTGTGTGTGTGTGTGTGTGTGTGTGTGTGTGTGTGTAGCATTATTGTGTGTAGCATATGTAGCAATTATGCATTATTGAGTTAACATGGAAACACTGGTTTGCTTTAGTGCAGAAAACTGGTCAAAATCATGAGGTTTAAAGTGAAAGTGAGCCAATAAGTGGTCTTCTACTGCCCTCTGCTGGCCATTCTACTTATTAATTAAAATTTTCCACATGTGCTTGCATTTATACTTGAATACACACTAAAAATCACTTATATAGCAATAACTATTATAACACAATCATATTTTGTCAGTGTTAATCACTTTATTTGCACTGACACTTCAAATAATTGCTAGTAATGTGGTAAATCATGGTAAATCATGGTTAACTATGCTCTGTGTGTGTGTGTGTGTGTGTGTGTGTGTGTGTGTGTGTGTGTGTGTGTGTGTGTGTGTGTGTGTGTGTGTGTGTGTGTGTGTGTGTGTGTGTAAGCATGCATTGAGTTAACATGGATAAACTGGTTTGCTTTAGTGCAGAAAACTGGTTTAAAGTGAAAGTGAGCCAATAAGTGGTCTTCTACTGCCCTCTGCTGGCCATTCTACTTATTAATGAAATATTTCAACATGTGCTTGCATTCATACTTGAATACACACAAAAAAAAATCACTTATATAGCAATAACTATTATAACACAATCATATTTTGTCAGTGTTAATCACTTTATTTGCACTGACACTTCAAATAATTGCTAGTAATGTGATAAATCAGGCTAGAAACATGGTAAATCAAAGTAAATAATACTAGATTGTCGTTTATCTCCTGGTAAATAATACTAGAACGTGGTATATCATGGTAAATCATGGTTAACTATGCTGTGTGTGTATGTGTGTGTGTGTGTGTGTGTGTATGTGTGTGTGTGTGTGTGTGTGTGTGTGTGTGTGTGTGTGTGTGTGTGTGTGTTTGTGTGTGTGTGTGTGTGTGTGTGTGTGTGTGTGTGTGTGTGTGTGTGTGTGTGTGTGTGTGTGTGTAAGCATGCATTGAGTTAACATGGAAAAACTGGTTTGCTTTAGTGCAGAAAACTGGTTTAAAGTGAAAGTGAGCCAATAAGTGGTCTTCTACTGCCCTCTGCTGGCCATTCTACTTAATAATGAAATATTTTACATGTGCTTTTGCATTCATACTTGGACACACACTAAAAATCACGTATATAACTAACTATTATAACACAATAATATTTTGTCAGTGTTCATCACCTCATTTGCACTGACACTTCACATATTTGCTAGTAATGTGGTTAATCATGCTAGAAACATTGTAAATCATAGTAAATAATACTGAAATGAGGTGTATCAAGGTAAATCATGCTAGAATCCTAATAAATCATTCTGGAACATGGTATATGATAGTAAATCATGCTAGAATCATATTAAATAATTCTAGAATGTGGCAAATCGTTGTGGGAGGAGCCTATTTTACTCAAATGGCTATAACTCAAGAAGTAAATGAGATATCTTCACCAAACTCAGTACACATGTGTATGGGTTCAATTTGAGGTCACAGTAAACAATTCTATGGAGATCGGAGCATAGGTGGCGCTATAACTGTTAAAAAGCTTTAAAACCATATATATCCCATGGCAAATTGCCTGTATTGGCTGTAAATGGTCTTTTCCATCTATTATGTCAGTGGTTACATGCTTGCTAAATAAATCTTAATAACTTTTGATGCTTTTGTGCTTAAATGCCTTAAAGGCCTTAACTGCTTGAACCCCGATAAATGCTGCTTGCAGCTTTAATTAGGGGTTCAAGCACGAAGTGCTGAAACCCTATTGTAATTGTACTGATTTTTATTATTATTATTATTTTTCTTCTCCGCTAAAACGCATCGTGCAGCCCAAACCGTAAGAGCTGGAGCTTTGAAACTTTGCCAGATGGTAGTACAAAAATCGAGGAGAGGTTATCAAATTATGAGCCCGATTGGCCCATAGGTGGCGCTATAGCAACCAAAAGCGCGAAACTGCTCATAACTCCTAGACCGTAAGTCATAGACTCAAGTGTCTTATATCAGTGGAAAGCAGGACGCCTGACGAACAAAACGTATATCTCCGATTTTATTTCCGCCATGATAGATTTTCCGCCATTTTGAATTTTGTCGAAAACCTACTTTTGCGAACTAGTCCCTGGTTTTTTGCCCGATCGGAACCAATCCAGTGCAGAATTGTTCTGTGGAGTCTGAAGATCAATAATTATCGAAAAAAAGTTGAAATTTCGATTCACGGTCGCTAGGGGGTGCAAAATTAACGTTGTGGGAGGAGCCTATTTTACTAAAATGGCTATAACTCAAGAAGTAATTCAGTAAACTTCACCAAACTTGCTAAACCTGTGTAAGAGGTCAATTTGAGGTCACAGTAAAAAAATTGCGTCGATTGGCCACATGGTGGCGCTATAAAACAAAAAAAACGTATATACACCTGCCCGTTAGTCCGATTGACTTGAAATTTGGTATGCAGTGTCTTGGCCCAAGGGGCCATGTATGTCTAAAAGGATATTGGCGTATCTCGAAAAACATGGCCGCCATTGGCCAATGAGTTTTGAGCACCTATTAAAAGAAGGTTAACGAAGTGCGATCGGAACGAAACTCGGTGGGCATGTTCGGCTCAAGCCCCTAGAGGTCTGTAAGAATTTTGAAAGAAATCGGCCACTAGTTGGCGCTAACGAGTTTTAAGGCTCGGTAATCACGTGGTGTAACAAATTTCGTCACAAAATGCATATCATTTGATAGACCTCCTCATGTTGAACAACTTTGCCTCAAGAACCATTAATGTCAATCAAACCGTTCAATAAATATTTACGAATATGTTAAAAACCTACTTTTGCGAACTAGTCCTAGGTTTTTTGCCCGATCGGAACCAGACCAGTCTAGGACAATTCTCTGGACACTCTAGATCAATAATTATCAAAAAAAAGTTAAACTTTTGCATTAGGATGGCTGTAATAGGGTTATTTATAAAAGGGGCGTGGCAAAATGCACTAAAAAGCCTATAAACCCTAAATGAAAACTCAGAACTTCACAAAAATTGGTGAGCATATGTGACATAACATCATTAACAAGCATGCAAAATTTTATGGAGATCGGACCAAAGATAGCACTATAACAGTCAAAAGGCTTTAAAACCATATATTTCCTATGGTAAATTGCCTGTATTGGCTGTAAATGGACTTTTCCATCTATTATTTCAGTGGTTAAAAGCTTTCTAAATAAAACTTAATGTCTTAAATGCTTATGTGCTTAAAGGCCTTAAATGCTTGAACCCCGATAAATGCTGCTTGCAGCTTTAATTATTATTATTATTATTATTATTATTATTATTCCGCCGTAAAACGCATCGTGCAGCCCAAACCGTAAGGGCTAGAGCTTTGAAACTTTGCCAGATGGTAGTACAAAAATCGAGGAGAGGTTATCAAATTATGACCTCGATTGGCCCATAGGTGGCGCTATAACAACCAAAAGCGCGAAAGTGGTCATAACTCCTGGACCGTATGTCGTAGACACAAGTGTCTTATATCATTGGAAAGCTGGTCGTCTGACGAACAAAACGTATATCTCCGATTTCATTTCCGTCATGATAGATTTTCCGCCATTTTGAATTTTGTCGAAAACCTACTTTTGCAAACTAGTCCCTGGTTTTTTGCTCGATCGGAACCAAACCAGTGCAGAATTGTTCTCTGGAGACTGAAGATCAATAATTATCGAAAAAAAGTTGAAATTTCGATTCAGGGTCGCTAGGGGGCGCAAAATTAACGTTGTGGGCGGAGCCTATTTTACTAAAATGGCTATAACTCCAGAAGTAAATGAGGTATTTTCACCAAACTTGGTACACGTATGTAAGAGGTCAATCTGAGGACACGGTAAAAAAATCGCGGCGATTGGCCACATGGTGGCGCTATAACATGAAAAAAACATAAAACAGGCTATAACCACCTGACCGTTAGTCCGATTGACTTGAAAATTGGTATGCAGTGTCTTGGTCCAAGGTGCCATGTATGTCTATGAGGACATTGGTGTATCTCAAAAAACATGGCCGCCATTGGCCAATGAAGTTGAGCACCTATTAGACAAGGTTAACGGAGGCCGATCGGAACGAAACTCGGTGGGCATGTTCGACTCATGGCCCTAGAGGTCTGTAAGAATTTTTAAAGAAATCGGCCACTAGTTGGCGCTAACGAGTTTTATGGCTCTGTAATCACGTGGTGTTAGATATATTGTCACAAAATGCATATCATTTGATAGATCTGCTCATGCTGAACAACTTTGCCTCTAGAACCATTGCTGTCAATCAAACCGTTCATTAAATATTCATGAATATGTTAAAAACCTACTTTTGCGAACTAGTCCCTGGTTTTTCGCCCGATCGGAACCAGACCAGTCTAGGACAATTCTATGGACTCTCTAGATCAATAATTATCAAAAAAAAGTTGAACTTTTGTATTTGTATGGCTGTAATAGGGTCATTTATAAAATGGGTGTGGCAAAATACACTCAAAAGCCTATAAATCCTAAATGAAAACTCAGAACTTCACAAAAATTGGTGAGCATATGTGTCATAACATCACAAACAAGCTTGCAAAATTTTATGGAGATTGGACAATAGTTGGCGCTATAACTGTTAAAAAGCTTTAAAACCATATATTTCCTATGGTAAACTGCCTGTATTGGCTGTAAATGGTCTTTTCCATGTCTGATCATATAATTTTCATATCATAATGTTCAAAACTAGTGCAATACAATTCTCTGGACTCACTAGATCAATAATTGTCAGAAAAAGTTGAACTACTTCATTTGGATAGCTATAATAGGTTCACTTCAAAATCTGGCCTTAACCAAGTGTCCCCGAAAGCCTATATCTCTTTAATCAATGCTCAGACCTTCTTAAAAACAAGTCAGAACGTGTGAAATATCACCCTGAACAAGCATGAAAATTTTCAGACAGATCGGACAAAATTTGCCTCTATAACAGTTAAAAGGTGAAAATGATATGATTTAATGGCATGTTAAGCCAATAAGTGGTATTTTACTGCCCCCTGCTGTTTAAAATAGTAATTTTCTCATATTGGTATTGGTATCAGCCATGGTAAATCATGATAAATGATGGTGTGTGTGTGTGTGTGTGTGTGTGTGTGTGTGTGTGTGTGTGTGTGTGTGTGTGTGTGTGTGTGTGTGTGTGTGTGTGTGTGTGTGTGTGTGTGTGTGTGGTACAAATATAACAAAGGTTTTATTTTCCAACATGAAAACAAACATAACAGAGTGCTAGTGCACAAACAATAACCGACAATGATAATGGATGAGAGGGGAACTTAAATACACAGATCAAGACAAGGACAACAGGTGACGGTTATGATGATGAGGTGCAGGTGATGATGAGGAGGGTGATGAGGAGCAGGTGCAGGTGATGACGACAGATGGTGAATGTGATGAAGACAGAAGGTGAATGTGATGAAGGTGAATGTGACACCAATATCACTGAAACATTTGTGTGTGTGTGTGTGTGTGTGTGTGTGTGTGTGTGTGTGTGTGTGTGTGTGTGTGTGTGTGTGTGTGTGTAGCATTATTGTGTGTAGCATATGTAGCAAGTATGCATTATTGAGTTAACATGGAAACACTGGTTTGCTTTAGTGCAGAAAACTGGTCAAAATCATGAGGTTTAAAGTGAAAGTGAGCCAATAAGTGGTCTTCTACTGCCCTCTGCTGGCCCTTCTACTTATTAATTAAATTTTTCCACATGTGCTTGCATTTATACTTGAATACACACTAAAAATCACTTATATAGCAATAACTATTATAACACAATCATATTTTGTCAGTGTTAATCACTTTATTTGCACTGACACTTCAAATAATTGCTAGTAATGTGATAAATCAGGCTAGAAACATGGTAAATCAAAGTAAATAATACTAGATTGTCGTTTATCTCCTGGTAAATAATACTAGAACGTGGTATATCATGGTAAATCATGGTTAACTATGCTGTGTGTGTATGTGTGTGTGTGTGTGTGTGTGTGTGTGTGTGTTTGTGTGTGTAAGCATGCATTGAGTTAACATGGAAAAACTGGTTTGCTTTAGTGCAGAAAACTGGTTTAAAGTGAAAGTGAGCCAATAAGTGGTCTTCTACTGCCCTCTGCTGGCCATTCTACTTAATAATGAAATATTTTACATGTGCTTTTGCATTCATACTTGGACACACACTAAAAATCACGTATATAACTAACTATTATAACACAATAATATTTTGTCAGTGTTCATCACCTCATTTGCACTGACACTTCACATATTTGCTAGTAATGTGGTTAATCATGCTAGAAACATTGTAAATCATAGTAAATAATACTGAAATGAGGTGTATCAAGGTAAATCATGCTAGAATCCTAATAAATCATTCTGGAACATGGTATATGATAGTAAATCATGCTAGAATCATATTAAATAATTCTAGAATGTGGCAAATCGTTGTGGGAGGAGCCTATTTTACTCAAATGGCTATAACTCAAGAAGTAAATGAGATATCTTCACCAAACTCAGTACACATGTGTATGGGTTCAATTTGAGGTCACAGTAAACAATTCTATGGAGATCGGAGCATAGGTGGCGCTATAACTGTTAAAAAGCTTTAAAACCATATATATCCCATGGCAAATTGCCTGTATTGGCTGTAAATGGTCTTTTCCATCTATTATGTCAGTGGTTACATGCTTGCTAAATAAATCTTAATAACTTTTGATGCTTTTGTGCTTAAATGCCTTAAAGGCCTTAACTGCTTGAACCCCGATAAATGCTGCTTGCAGCTTTAATTAGGGGTTCAAGCATGAAATGCTGAAACCCTATTGTAATTGTGCTGATTTTTATTATTATTATTATTATTCCGCCGTAAAACGCATCGTGCAGCCTAAACCGTAAGTGCTAGAGACTTGAAACTTGGCCAGAAGGTAGTACAAAAATCGAGGAGAGGTTCAGAGAATATGAGCTAGATTGGCCAATAGGTGGCGCTACAGTGCAAAAAACAAAAAAATTGCATATTTTTGCTTAAATCTCATCAACCCTTTGTCACAGACTCAAGTGTCTTATATCTTTGGAATCCTTGGGTCAAGCCGAACAAAAAAGGCCTCAAGGATTTCATTTCCGGTATGCAAATTTTTCCGCCATTTTGGATTTTGTCCAAAACCTACTTTTGCGAACTAGTCCCTGGTTTTTCGCCCAATCGGAACCAAACCAGTGCAGAAATATTCACAGGAGTCTGAATATCAATAATTATCGAAAAAAAGTTAAAATTTCGATCCACGGTTGCTAAGGGGCATCAAAACGTTTGCAGGAGGCGGAGCTAATTATACAAAAATGGCTATAACTCGTGAACGAAATGAGATATTTTCACCAAACTCGGTACACATATGTATGAGCTCAAGTTGAGGTCACAGTAAAAAAATCGCGGTGATTGGCCTCATGGTGGCGCTATAATATGAAAAAAACATAAAACAGGCTATAACCACCTGACCGTTAGTCCGATTGACTTGAAAATTGGTATGCAGTGTCTTGGTCCAAGGTGCCATGTATGTCTATGAGGACATTGGTGTATCTCAAAAAACATGGCCGCTATCGGCCAATGAATTTTGAGCACCTATTAGACAAGGTTAACGGAGGCCGATCGGAACAAAACTCAGTGGGCATGTTCGGCTCAAGCCCCTAGAGGTCTGTAAGAATTTTGAAAGAAATCGGCCACTAGTTGGCGCTAACGAGTTTTATGGCTCTGTAATCACGTGGTGTTACACTTATCGTCACAAAATGCATATCATATGATAGATCTGCTCATGCTGAACAACTTTGCCTCTAGAACCATTGCTGTCAATCAAACAGTTCATTAAATATTCATGAATATGTTAAAAACCTACTTTTGCGAACTAGTCCTAGGTTTTTTGCCCGATCGGAACCAGACCAGTCTATGACAATTCTCTGGACTCTCTAGATCAATAATTATCAAAAAAAAGTTGAACTTTTGCATTTGGATGGCTGTAATAGGGTAATTTATAAAATGGGCGTGTCAAAATACATTAAAAAGCCTATAAATCCTAAATAAAAACTCAGAACTTCACAAAAATTGGTCAGCATATGTGACATAACATCATTAACAAGCATGAAAAATTCTATGGAGATCGGACGATAGGTGGCGCTATAACTGTTAAAAAGCTTTAAAATCATATATTTCCTATGGTAAACTGCCTGTATTGGCTGTAAATGGTCTTTTCCATCTCTGATCATATAATTTTCATATCATAATGTTAAAAAACTAGTGCAATACAATTCTCTGGACTCACTAGATCAATAATTGTCAGAAAGTTGAACTACTTCATTTGGATAGCTATAATAGGTTCACTTCAAAATCTGGCCTTTACCAAGTGTCCCCGAAAGCCTATATCTCTTTAATCAATGCTCAGACCTTCTTAAAAACAAGTCAGAACGTGTGAAATATCACCCTGAACAAGCATGAAAATTTTCAGACAGATCGGACAAAATTTGCCTCTATAACAGTTAAAAAGGTGAAAATGATATGAATTAATGGCATGTTAAGCCAATAAGTGGTATTTTACTGCCCCCTGCTGTTTAAAATAGTCATTTTCTCATATTGGTATTGGTATCAGCCATGGTAAATCATGATAAATGATGGTGTGTGTGTGTGTGTGTGTGTGTGTGTGTGTGTGTGTGTGTGTGTGTGTGTGTGGTACAAATATAACAAAGGTTTTATTTTCCAACATGAAAACAAACATAACAGAGTGCTAGTGCACAAACAATAACCAACAATGATAATGGATGAGAGGGGAACTTAAATACACAGATCAAGACAAGGACAACAGGTGACGGTTATGATGATGAGGAGCAGGTGATGATGAGGAGGGTGATGAGGAGCAGGTGCAGGTGATGACGACAGATGGTGAATGTGATGAAGACAGAAGGTGAATGTGATGAAGGTGAATGTGACACCAATATCACTGAAACATTTGTGTGTGTGTGTGTGTGTGTGTGTGTGTGTGTGTGTGTGTGTAGCATTATTGTGTGTAGCATATGTAGCAAGTATGCATTATTGAGTTAACATGGAAACACTGGTTTGCTTTAGTGCAGAAAACTGGTCAAAATCATGAGGTTTAAAGTGAAAGTGAGCCAATAAGTGGTCTTCTACTGCCCTCTGCTGGCCATTCTACTTATTAATTAAATTTTTCCACATGTGCTTGCATTTATACTTGAATACACACTAAAAATCACTTATATAGCAATAACTATTATAACACAATCATATTTTCTCAGTGTTAATCACTTTATTTGCACTGACACTTCAAATAATTGCTAGTAATGTGGTAAATCATGGTTAACTATGCTGTGTGTGTGTGTGTGTGTGTGTGTGTGTGTGTGTGTGTGTGTGTGTGTGTGTGTGTGTAAGCATGCATTGAGTTAACATGGATAAACTGGTTTGCTTTAGTGCAGAAAACTGGTTTAAAGTGAAAGTGAGCCAATAAGTGGTCTTCTACTGCCCTCTGCAGGCCATTCTACTTATTAATGAAATATTTCAACATGTGCTTGCATTCATACTTGAATACACACTAAAAAAATCACTTATATAGCAATAACCATTATAACACAATCATATTTTGTCAGTGTTAATCACTTTATTTGCACTGACACTTCAAATAATTGCTAGTAATGTGATAAATCAGGCTAGAAACATGGTAAATCAAAGTAAATAATACTAGATTGTCGTTTATCTCCTGGTAAATAATACTAGAACGTGGTATATCATGGTAAATCATGGTTAACTATGCTGTGTGTGTGTGTGTGTGTGTGTGTGTGTGTGTGTGTGTGTGTGTAAGCATGCATTGAGTTAACATGGAAAAACTGGTTTGCTTTAGTGCAGAAAACTGGTTTAAAGTGAAAGTGAGCCAATAAGTGGTCTTCTAGTGCCCTCTGCTGGCCATTCTACTTAATAATGAAATATTTTACATGTGCTTTTGCATTCATACTTGGACACACACACAAAAATCACGTATATAACTAACTATTATAACACAATAATATTTTGTCAGTGTTCATCACCTCATTTGCACTGACACTTCACATAATTGCTAGTAATGTGGTTAATCATGCTAGAAACATTGTAAATCATAGTAAATAATACTGAAATGAGGTGTATCAAGGTAAATCATGCTAGAATCCTAATAAATCATTCTGGAACATGGTATATGATAGTAAATCATGCTAGAATCATATTAAATAATTCTAGAATGTGGCAAATCGTTGTGGGAGGAGCCTATTTTACTCAAATGGCTATAACTCAAGAAGTAAATGAGATATCTTCACCAAACTCAGTACACATGTGTATGGGTTCAATTTGAGGTCACAGTAAACAATTTTATGGAGATCGGACCATAGGTGGCGCTATAACTGTTAAAAAGCTTTAAAACCATATATATCCCATGGCAAATTGCCTGTATTGGCTGTAAATGGTCTTTTCCATCTATTATGTCAGTGGTTACATGCTTCCTAAATAAATCTTAATAACTTTTGATGCTTTTGTCCTTAAATGCCTTAAAGGCCTTAACTGCTTGAACCCCGATAAATGCTGCTTGCAGCTTTAATTAGGGGTTCAAGCACGAAGTGCTGAAACCCTATTGTAATTGTAAGGATTTTTATTATTATTATTATTATTCTTCTGCCGTAAAACGCATCGTGCAGCCCAAACCGTAAGGGCTGGAGACTTGAAACTTTGCCAGATGGTAGTACAAAAATCGAGGAGAGGTTCAGAGATTATGACCCCGATTGGCCCATAGGTGGCGCTATAACAACCAAAAGCGCAAAAGTGCTCATAACTCCTAGACCGTATGTCGTAGACTCAAGTGTCTTATATCATTGGAAAGCTGGAAACGTGATGAACAAAACGTATATCTCCGATTTCATTTCCGGTATGGAAATTTTTCCGCCATTTTGAATTTTGTTAAAAAACTACTTTTGCTAATTAGTCCTAGGTTTTTTGTCCGATCGGAACCAAACCAGTGCAGAAATGTTCTATGGAGTCTGACGATCAATAATTATCAAAAAAAATTCGAAATTTCGATTCAAGGTCGCTAGGGGGCATAAAATAAACATTGTGGGAGGAGCCTATTTTACTAAAATGGCTATAACTCAAAAAGTAAATGAGATAGCTTAACCAAACTCGGTACACATGTGTATGGGTTCAGTCTGGGGTCACAGTAAAAAAATCGCGACGATTGAACAATAGGTGGCGCTATAACATGGAAAAAACATGAAAAGGGCTATAACCACCTGACCGTTAGTCCGATTGACTTGAAAATTGGTATGCAGTGTCTTGGCCCAAGGTGCCATATATGTCTATGAGGACATTGGCGTATCTCAAAAAACATGGCCGCCATTGGCCAATAAAGTTGAGCACCTATTAGACAAGGTTAACGGAGGCCGATCGGAACGAAACTCGATGGGCATGTTCATCTCATGGCCCTAGAGGTCTGTAAGAATTTTGAAAGAAATCGGCCACTAGTTGGCGCTAACGAGTTTTATGGCTCTGTAATCACGTGGTGTTACACTCATCCACACAATATGCATATCATTTGATAGATCTGCTCATGCTGAACAACTTTGCCTCAAGAACCATTGCTGTCAATCAAACCGTTCATTAAATATTCGCGAACATGTTAAAAACCTACTTTTGCGAACTAGTCCTAGGTTTTTCGCCCGATCGGAACCAGACCAGTCTAGGACAATTCTCTGGACTCTCTAGATCAATAATTATCGAAAAAAAGTTGAACTTTTGCATTTGGATGGCTGTAATAGGGTCATTTATAAAATGGGCGTGGCAAAATACAATAAAAATTCTATAAATCCTAAATGAAAACTCAGAACTTCACAAAAATTGGTGAGCATATGTGACATAACATCATTAACAAGCATGCCAAATTTTATGGAGATCGGACCATAGGTGGCGCTATAACTGTTAAAAAGCTTTAAAACCATATATTTCCTATGGTACATTGCCTGTATTGGCTGTAAATGGTCTTTTCCATCTATTATGTCAGTGGTTACATGCTTGCTAAATAAAACCTGATAACTTTTGATGCTTTTGTGCTTAAAAACCCTTAAAGGCCTTAATAGCTTGAACCCCGATAAATGCTGCTTGCAGCTTTAATTATTATTATTATTCTGCCGTAAAACGCATCGTGCAGCCCAAACCGTAAGAGCTGGAACTTTGAAACTTTGCCAGATGGTAGTACAAAAATCGAGGAAAGGTTCAGAGATTATGACCCCGATTGGCCCATAGGTGGCGCTATAACAACCAAAAGCGCGAAACTGCTCATAACTCCTAGACCGTATGTCGTAGACTCAAGTGTCTTATATCATTGGAAAGCTGGACGCCTGACGAACAAAACGTATATCTCCGATTTCATTTCCGCCATGATAGATTTTCCGCCATTTTGAATTTTGTCAAAAACCTACTTTTGCGAACTAGTCCCTGGTTTTTTACCCGATTGGAACCAAACCAGTGCAGAAATGTTCTCTGGAGACTGAATATCAATAATTATCGAAAAAAAGTTGAAATTTCGATTCACGGTCGCTAAGGGGCGCCAAAACGTACGTTGTGGGAGGGGCCTATTTTATTAAAATGGCTATAACTCCCGAAATAAATGAGGTATCTTCACCAAACTTGGTACAGATGTGTATGAGTTCAATTTGGGGTCACAGTAAAAAAATCGCGACGATTGGCCTCATGGTGGCGCTATAACATGAAAAAAACATAAATCAGGCTATAACCACCTGACCGTTAGTCCGATTGACTTGAAAATTGGTATGCAGTGTCTTGGTCCAAGGTGCCATGTATGTGTATGAGGACATTGGCGTATCTCAAAAAACATGGCCGCCATCGGCCAATGAAGTTTGAGCACCTATTAGACAAGGTTAACGGAGGCCGATCGAAACGAAACTCAATGGGCATGTTCGGCTCATGGCCCTAGAGGTCTGTAAGAATTTTAAAAGAAATCGGCCACTAGTTGGCGCTAACGAGTTTTACGGCTCTGTAATCACGTGGTGTTACAAATATCCACACAATATGCATATCATTTGATAGATCTCCTCATCCTGAACAACTTTGCCTCAAGAACCATTGCTGTCAATCAAACTGTTCATTAATTATTCATGAATATGTTAAAAACCTACTTTTGCGAACTAGTCCTAGGTTTTTTGCCCGATCGGAACCAGACCAGTCTAGGACAATTCTCTGGACTCTCTAGATCAATAATTATCAAAAAAAAGTTGAACTTTTGCATTTGGATGGCTGTAATAGGGTCATTTATAAAATCTGCGTGGCAAAATACACTAAAAACCCTATAAATCCTAAATGAAAACTCATAACTTCACAAAAGTTGGTGAGCATATGTGACATAACATCATTAACAAGCATGCAACATGTTATGGAGATTGGACCAAAGGTGGCGCTATAACAGTTAAAAGGCTTTTAAACCATATATTTCCTATGGCAAACTGCCTGTATTGGCTGTAAATGGTCTTTTCCATGTCTGATCATATAATTTTCATATCATAATGTTAAAAACTATCGCATAACCATTCTCTGGACTCACTAGAACAATAGTTGTCAGAAAAAGTTGAACTTCTTCATTTGGATAGCTATAATAGGTTCACTTCAAAATGTGGCCTTTACCAAGTGTCCCCGAAAGCCTATATCTCTTTAATCAATGCTCAGACCTTCTTAAAAACAAGTCAGAACGTGTGAAATATCACCCTGAACAAGGATGAAAAATTTCAGACAGATCGGACAAAATTTGCCTCTGTAACAGTTAAAAAGGTGAAAATGATATGAATTAATGGCATATTAAGCCAATAAGTGGTATTTTACTGCCCCCTGCTGTTTAAAATAGTCATTTTGTCATATTGTTCTATAATTTATATTTAGACTTTATAAAATCCCTATTTTAACATTTACAATTACATTTACTCAAAATCCATCTGTTAAAGTATTAGTATTGACAGTTTGATCACATCATATATTTCAAATATCTGTATCTACAACATAATGTGTGTGTGTAGTCTTAGGTTTCTAAATAAATTCTGAATAATCTGATTAATAGCTTACAAAGACTTTGTGAAATGTTTATAGACCATTGAAATATATGAACCAAACCAGTCTAGGACAATTCTATGGACTCTCTAGGTCAATAATTATCAAAAAAAAGTTGAACTTTTGCATTTTTCGCATGGCTATAACAGGGTCATTTAGAAAATGGGCGTGGTAAAATGCACTCAAAAGCCTATAAATCCTAAACGAAAACTCAGAACTTCACAAAAATTGATGAGCATATGTGTCAAAACCTGCTAAAGAAGCATGGAAAATTTTATGGAGATCGGACCATAGTTGGCGCTATAACTGTTAAAACGGTTTAAAACCATATATTTCCTATGGTAAATTGCCTGTATTTGCTGTAAATGGTGTCTTCTTTCTATTATCATATAATGTTCATATCATAATGTTCAAAACCAGTGCAGCACAATTCTCTGAACTCTCTAGATCAATAATTATCAGAAAAAAAGTTTAACTTCTTCAAAAGGTGATTTTATATGATAGTCAGGTCCGAATCTTCAAGATTGTGTAACCCTGTAGGCATTTTTGAGGAAAAGTTGTTATACCACATTTTTAGAAAGTTCAATGTCTCCTGAATAAGGATCCACCGTATAACATTGAAATAAGGGTCCCATTTTCTTGTAATTGTTATTGAAACAATAGGTGCATTATTCACAGCCGAAACACTACAGGTGGATAGGGTAAAAATTTTAAGTTATAGATATCACCATAAAACCCTTCCAGTTTTTCACTTACATAGAGACAGACATTTTTTGTATTACAAGTTTTCTGAAATGTCATGTTTACATATGCAAATGAGGCATACCAGTATATATATATATATATATATATATATATATATAATTTGAGGGGCAGGCATACCAGTAGGTGGTTCTCCCTTTCGGGCTAGCCCTGTCTCCTCGCGTCTTTACGAAGGTTGTCGAGGCAGCCCTCGTTCCTCTCGACGACTTCGACTAGCTCACTCTCGAGACAAGGTTTGCGAACACAGGGACCTAGTGCTCCGGCACCTAGCTTGTCTGGGCCTTCGGGTCAACTGGGAGAAGAGCAAACTCTGCTCCGTGCAGAGGATCTCTTTTCTCGGTATGGAAATCGACTCGGTCGCCATGTGCGCGCAGCTTACGAGCGAGCGCGCGCAGTCACTGCTAACTTGCCTTCGTCAGTTCGAGGGCAAGAGTGCGGTTCCATTGAACCTATTTCAGAGGCTCCTGGGGCATATGGCATCCGCAGCCGCAGTAACGTCGCTCGGTTTGCTTCATATGAGACCGCTTCGCGATCAAGTCCCGAGGTGGGCATGGCAACACGGCACACTCCGAGTCCCAGTAACTTCGACCTGCCGTCAGACCTTCACCCCGTGGACAAACCTCAGTTTTCTATGGGCTGGAGTGCCCATAGAACGAGTTTCCTGCCATGTTGTTATATCAACAGATGCCTCCACAATGGGCTGGGGCGCCATGTGCAATGGACATGCTGCCGCGGGCTCCTGGACAAGACCCCAGCGCCTTTGGTATGTCAATTGCCTCGAGTTGCAGGCTGTACGTCTCGCCCTGCACCGCTTCTGTGCATTGCTCAGGGGTCAGCACGTATTAGTCCGATCAGACAATACCGCCACAGTAGCGTACATCAACCGACAAGGTGGTCTGCGCTCCCGTCGTATGTCGCAACTCGCCCGCCACCTCCTCATATGGAGTCAGAAGCATCTGAGGTCGCTTCGAGCCATTTATATCCCGGGAGACCTGAACCGTGCAGCCGATCTGTCTCGGTTTCGGCCTCTCGCTGGAGAATGGAGACTCCATCCCCAGTCGGTTCAGCTGATTTGGGATCAGTTCGGGGACGCACAGGTAGATCTGTTTGCCTCCCACGACTCGTCCCACTGCGACCTGTTTTATTCTCTGACCCAGGGCACGCTCGGCACGGATGCACTGGCGCACAGCTGGCCGCGGGGCCTCTGCAAGTATGCGTTTCCCCCAGTGAGCCTTCTTGCACAAACTTTGCGCAAGATCAGGGAGGACGAGGAGCAGGTAATTTTGGTTGCCCCGTATTGGCACAACCGCACCTGGTTCCAAGAACTAGTACTCCTCGCGACAGCACTTCCCTGGCCAATTCCTCTGAGAAAGAACCTGCTTTCTCAGGGACGGGGCACCCTATGGCACCCTCGTCCCGATCTTTGAAATCTCCATGTGTGGTTCCTGGACGGGACGAGGCAGGTTTGAGTACCCTACCACCAGCTGTGGTGGCTACCATCACTACCGCTAGAGCATCGTCCACGAGACATGCCTATGCGTTAAAGTGGAACCTCTTCGTCAACTGGTGTTCTTCTAAACTTCAAGAACCCACGAAAGGCCCGATCAGTGTCGTGCTTTCCTTCCTGCAAGAAGGGTTGGAGCGAAGGCTGTCTCCCTCCACCCTGAAAGTGTATGGTGCCACCATTGCTACACATCATGATGCAGTTGATGGTAAGTCCATTGGAAAGCACGACCTGATCATCAGTTTCCTGAGAGGAGCGAGGAGACTGAATCCTCCTCGCCCTCCTCTCGTACCCTCTTGGGACCTCTCAGTGGTTTTAACTGCTCTGCAGAGTGCTCCCTTTGAGCCTCTGCAATCAGTGGCGCTTAAGTTCCTGTCAATGAAGACAGTGCTCCTGGTTGCATTGGCCTCCATCAAGAGGGTAGGGGACCTGCAGGCATTTTCGGTTGACGAAGCGTTCCTGGAATTTGGACCGGCTAACTCTTACGTGATCCTGAGACCCCGGCCTGGATATGTGCCCAAGGTTCCCACCACACCCTTTCGAGACCAGGTGGTGAACCTGCAAGCGCTGCCCTCGGAGGAGGCAGACCCAGCCTTGGCACTGCTCTGTCCAGTACGCACCCTCCATGCTTACGTAGACAGAACGCAGTGTTTCAGGACTTCAGACCAGCTCTTTGTCAGTCATGGTGGGAAGCTGAAGGGAAAGGCTCTCTCCAAGCAAAGGTTGTCTCACTGGATAGTGGACGCCATTGCTTTGGCTTACCAGCTGCAAGGTCGACCATGCCCCCTTGGTGTGACGGCCCACTCCACCCGGAGTGTGGCATCCTCTTGGGCTCTAGCGCATGGCGCCTCGCTAACAGACATCTGTAGAGCTGCAGGCTGGGCGACACCTAACACGGCCTCTGGGCGACCCCCACGTGTGTAGTCCACTGTAAGCCTCTCTGAGCATGTGTCTTTCCCTCGGCAAGCCACCTTGCCACCCCTGGGTTTGAAATATTCCACCTGCAGCTGGACACCCCAGTGATTCTCAATATGCAGCCAAGTTTCCCCCTTCGGGCTAGGCATAATTGCATATTTCCACTGATATATGCTTCCCAGTGTACCTTGGCATAATTCCAGCAGCCATTAAAAACTGTCCCTTTCATGTTAATGTTGTTTTTTCATTGTTTACATGTTTAAATATTCTGAGAATGCATAGTTTAGTTATAATGTTTAATGTTTAAACTGCAATAAATGCATTAAAACGGTTTTATTGTTTATGCCAAAACAGTGATGTTTACAACTTGTTATACGGCAGAAATGGATTCAGCACCTAAAAATCATATAGAAACAACACTTGAAGTACTTTTCCTCAAAAATGCCTACTGCATCTTATCCAGGGCTATTTATCTATTTTGGGACTCAACTATGAATATAATGACATATTAAGCCAATAAGTGGTATTTTACTGCCCCCTGCTGTCATTTCATCATACTACTCCCTAATATTGTTATAAAATTCATATTTAGACTTTATAAAATCATTATTTTAACATGTACAATCACATTTTGTCAAAACTCATCTATTGAGTATTACTATTGACAATTGTGTTACACTGAGATATGGAAATGGACGAAAGTAAATGAATGAAATGAAACGAAAGTATAACGGCATTTAAGCCACGCCCCCGAATACAAATTCATTCATAACTCGAAAACGGAAAGTCGTTGCGCGCTCAAATTTTGATGGTGAGGACCTCTCCGGGCTCTTGATCGAAACGTGTCGTCGCGGGCCTCGGGAGCATCGCCAGCCCGCGGGACCCCCGATTTTGAACGGCCATTACTCCAGACCCAGACCACCCCGAACATTGTGTGAGAGCTCGTTGGAAAGGGCCCGTCCTTGGCTAGCTTCGATTCAAATGTGGTGTTATTTGCCCTGGGCATTCCAGAGATAATAGACCGAACAGATATGCCTTATTACAGTCATAACTCCCAGCCCCAATCGCCCAAAAACACATTGATGGTCTCATTCAACAGGGCTCCTCAAGCACTATCTATGCTCTGAGTTTCAGAATTTTTCGCCTTTTGGTTCCTGAGATATAAGTAAAAAAACAAATTCCCATTCATTCATTCAAACACTTCAACTGTAAAATGTAAGCTATAATACCACTGTTGTCCACTAGAGGGAGCAGCAGGATTACGCATGATCTTTTAATTCGCTTTCAGTATTGGGAAATAAACAAATGCTTTAAGAAGCAATCTTTTTTTATTATGATGTTTTTTTTTTATTATATTTGTGTATATATTTTTTTTTTTAATTATGATTATGAACGGTTTGATTGACATTAGTTATTCTTGAGGCAAAGTTGTTCAAGATGAGGAGATGAAGATATTTTCACAATATCACATCCTAAAAACATTGAAAACATATTTGTCTTTGTGTGTGTGTGGATGTGTTTGTGTTTGTGTTTGTGTGTCTGTGTGTGTAAGCATGCTTAATGGAAAGAACATGGAGAAACTGCTTTGTTTTACTGGTGGATACAAAAGTCTTTCTAATGAAAGTGAGTCAATTAGTGGTCTTCTACTGCCCTCTGCAGGACATTCTACTTAATAAAATATTTTCATCTGTGCTTTTGCATTAGTTTTTGGACTATATAAAATTACTTGCATGAAAATCACCTATTATAACACAGTCATGTTTTGTCAAAGTTTATCACTTCATTTTTACTGAGCTCTGAGTTTGAACAATTCTGCCTCTCAGTGATTAATTTGAAATCTGAAAATGGTGTTATACAGAGGAGATTTGCAATTATCATTTTGTTACCTATCTTTTATTTTAAATATCTACATCTACAACAAAATGTGTGTGCATGTGTGTGTTCAAGCATGGTTAGTGTATTAAGTATTATTGTTTAAGTATTATTGTTTTCATTTACATTTTAACCACCAGAAGAAGAACACTCATTGGTTCATTCTGCTCACTAAAATATTATTTTTCATTTTTTTTTCCATTTGAAATATTGTTTAAACTTAATAAAATCATTAAAATAACATTTCGTGTGTGTGTGTGTGTGTGTGTGTGTGTGTGTGTGTGTGTGTGTGTGTGTGTGTGTGTGTGTGTGTGTGTGTAAACATGCATTATGGAGTTAAAATGGAAAAACAGAAAAATGGTGAAAATCAAGAAGTTTAAAGTGAAAGTGTGCAAATATGTGGTCTTCTACTGCTCTCTGCTGGCCATTCTACTTATTAATGAAGTCTACTCACATATGCTTTTACATTCATTAGACACTAAAAATCACTTATATAACAATAAGACACTAAAAAATCACTTATATAACAATTACTATTGTAGCACAATCATGCTAGAATCATAGTAAATAATACTAGAATGTGGTAAATTGTTGTGGGAGGAGCCTATTTTACTAAAATGAAGAAGTAAATGAGATATCTTCACCAAACTCAGTACACATGTGTATGGGTTCAATTTGAGGTCACAGTAAACAATTTTATGGAGATCGGACGATAGGTGGCGCTATAACTGTTAAAAAGCTTTAAAACCATATATTTCCTATGGTACATTGCCTGTATTGGCTGTAAATGGTCTTTTTCATCTATTATGTCAGTGGTTAGATGCTTGCTAAATAAAACTAAGAACTTTTGATGCTTTTGTGCTTAAAAGCCTTAACTGCTTGAACCCCGATAAATGCTGCTTGCAGCTTTAATTATTATTATTATTATTATTATTATTATTATTATTCCGCCGTAAAACGCATCGTGCAGCCCAAACCGTAAGAGCTGGAACTTTGAAACTTTGACAGATGGTAGTACAAAAATCGAGGAAAGGTTCAGAGATTATGACCCCGATTGGCCCATAGGTGGCGCTATAACAACCAAAAGCGCGAAACTGCTCATAACTCCTAGACCGTATGTCGTAGACTCAAGTGTCTTATATCATTGGAAAGCTGGACGCCTGACGAACAAAACGTATATCTCCGATTTCATTTCCGCCATGATAGATTTTCCGCCATTTTGAATTTTGTCAAAAATCTACTTTTGCGAACTAGTCCCTGGTTTTTTGCCCGATTGGAACCAAACTAGTGCAGAAATGTTCTCTGGAGACTGAATATCAATAATTATCGAAAAAAAGTGGAAATTTCGATTCATGGTCGCTAAGGGGCGCCAAAACGTACGTTGTGGGAGGGGCCTATTTTACTAAAATGGCTATAACTCCCGATGTAAATGAGGTATCTTCACCAAACTTGGTACACATGTGTATGAGCTTACTCTGGGGTCACAGTAAAAAAATCGCGACGATTGGCCTCATGGTGGCGCTATAAAATGAAAAAAACATAAAACAGGCTATAACCACCTGACCGTTAGTCCGATTGACTTGAAAATTGGTATGCAGTGTCTTGGTCCAAGGTGCCATGTATGTCTATGAGGACATTGGCGTATCTCAAAAAACATGGCCGCCATTGGCCAACGAAGTTTGAGCACCTATTAGACAAGGTTAACGGAGGCCGATCGGAACGAAACTCAATGGGCATGTTCGGCTCATGGCCCTAAAGGTCTGTAAGAATTTTGAAAGAAATCGGCCACTAGTTGGCGCTAACGAGTTTTACGGCTCTGTAATCACGTGGTGTTACAAATATCCACACAATATGCATATCATTTGATAGATCTCCTCATCCTGAACAACTTTGCCTCAAGAACCATTGCTGTCAATCAAACTGTTCATTAATTATTCATTAATATGTTAATAACCTACTTTTGCGAACTAGTCCTAGGTTTTTTGCCCGATCGGAATCAGACCAGTCTAGGACAATTCTCTGGACTCTCTAGATCAATAATTATCAAAAAAAAGTTGAACTTTTGCATTTGGATGGCTGTAATAGGGTAATTTATAAAATGGGCGTGTCAAAATACATTAAAAAGCCTATAAATCCTAAATAAAAACTCAGAACTTCACAAAAATTGGTCAGCATATGTGACATAACATCATTAACAAGCATGAAAAATTCTATGGAGATCGGACGATAGGTGGCGCTATAACTGTTAAAAAGCTTTAAAATCATATATTTCCTATGGTAAACTGCCTGTATTGGCTGTAAATGGTCTTTTCCATCTCTGATCATATAATTTTCATATCATAATGTTCAAAACTAGTGCAATACAATTCTCTGGACTCACTAGATCAATAATTGTCAGAAAAAGTTGAACTACTTCATTTGGATAGCTATAATAGGTTCACTTCAAAATCTGGCCTTTACCAAGTGTCCCCGAAAGCCTATATCTCTTTAATCAATGCTCAGACCTTCTTAAAAACAAGTCAGAACGTGTGAAATATCACCCTGAACAAGCATGAAAATTTTCAGACAGATCGGACAAAATTTGCCTCTATAACAGTTAAAAAGGTGAAAATGATATGAATTAATGGCATGTTAAGCCAATAAGTGGTATTTTACTGCCCCCTGCTGTTTAAAATAGTCATTTTCTCATATTGGTATTGGTATCAGCCATGGTAAATCATGATAAATGATGGTGTGTGTGTGTGTGTGTGTGTGTGTGTGTGTGTGTGTGTGTGTGTGTGTGTGTGTGTGTGTGGTACAAATATAACAAAGGTTTTATTTTCCAACATGAAAACAAACATAACAGAGTGCTAGTGCACAAACAATAACCGACAATGATAATGGATGAGAGGGGAACTTAAATACACAGATCAAGACAAGGACAACAGGTGACGGTTATGATGATGAGGTGCAGGTGATGATGAGGAGGGTGATGAGGAGCAGGTGCAGGTGATGACGACAGATGGTGAATGTGATGAAGACAGAAGGTGAATGTGATGAAGGTGAATGTGACACCAATATCACTGAAACATTTGTGTGTGTGTGTGTGTGTGTGTGTGTGTGTGTGTGTGTGTGTGTGTGTGTGTGTGTGTGTGTGTGTGTGTAGCATTATTGTGTGTAGCATATGTAGCAAGTATGCATTATTGAGTTAACATGGAAACACTGGTTTGCTTTAGTGCAGAAAACTGGTCAAAATCATGAGGTTTAAAGTGAAAGTGAGCCAATAAGTGGTCTTCTACTGCCCTCTGCTGGCCCTTCTACTTATTAATTAAATTTTTCCACATGTGCTTGCATTTATACTTGAATACACACTAAAAATCACTTATATAGCAATAACTATTATAACACAATCATATTTTGTCAGTGTTAATCACTTTATTTGCACTGACACTTCAAATAATTGCTAGTAATGTGATAAATCAGGCTAGAAACATGGTAAATCAAAGTAAATAATACTAGATTGTCGTTTATCTCCTGGTAAATAATACTAGAACGTGGTATATCATGGTAAATCATGGTTAACTATGCTGTGTGTGTATGTGTGTGTGTGTGTGTGTGTGTGTGTGTGTGTTTGTGTGTGTAAGCATGCATTGAGTTAACATGGAAAAACTGGTTTGCTTTAGTGCAGAAAACTGGTTTAAAGTGAAAGTGAGCCAATAAGTGGTCTTCTACTGCCCTCTGCTGGCCATTCTACTTAATAATGAAATATTTTACATGTGCTTTTGCATTCATACTTGGACACACACTAAAAATCACGTATATAACTAACTATTATAACACAATAATATTTTGTCAGTGTTCATCACCTCATTTGCACTGACACTTCACATATTTGCTAGTAATGTGGTTAATCATGCTAGAAACATTGTAAATCATAGTAAATAATACTGAAATGAGGTGTATCAAGGTAAATCATGCTAGAATCCTAATAAATCATTCTGGAACATGGTATATGATAGTAAATCATGCTAGAATCATATTAAATAATTCTAGAATGTGGCAAATCGTTGTGGGAGGAGCCTATTTTACTCAAATGGCTATAACTCAAGAAGTAAATGAGATATCTTCACCAAACTCAGTACACATGTGTATGGGTTCAATTTGAGGTCACAGTAAACAATTCTATGGAGATCGGAGCATAGGTGGCGCTATAACTGTTAAAAAGCTTTAAAACCATATATATCCCATGGCAAATTGCCTGTATTGGCTGTAAATGGTCTTTTCCATCTATTATGTCAGTGGTTACATGCTTGCTAAATAAATCTTAATAACTTTTGATGCTTTTGTGCTTAAATGCCTTAAAGGCCTTAACTGCTTGAACCCCGATAAATGCTGCTTGCAGCTTTAATTAGGGGTTCAAGCATGAAATGCTGAAACCCTATTGTAATTGTGCTGATTTTTATTATTATTATTATTATTCCGCCGTAAAACGCATCGTGCAGCCTAAACCGTAAGTGCTAGAGACTTGAAACTTGGCCAGAAGGTAGTACAAAAATCGAGGAGAGGTTCAGAGAATATGAGCTAGATTGGCCAATAGGTGGCGCTACAGTGCAAAAAACAAAAAAATTGCATATTTTTGCTTAAATCTCATCAACCCTTTGTCACAGACTCAAGTGTCTTATATCTTTGGAATCCTTGGGTCAAGCCGAACAAAAAAGGCCTCAAGGATTTCATTTCCGGTATGCAAATTTTTCCGCCATTTTGGATTTTGTCCAAAACCTACTTTTGCGAACTAGTCCCTGGTTTTTCGCCCAATCGGAACCAAACCAGTGCAGAAATATTCACAGGAGTCTGAATATCAATAATTATCGAAAAAAAGTTAAAATTTCGATCCACGGTTGCTAAGGGGCATCAAAACGTTTGCAGGAGGCGGAGCTAATTATACAAAAATGGCTATAACTCGTGAACGAAATGAGATATTTTCACCAAACTCGGTACACATATGTATGAGCTCAAGTTGAGGTCACAGTAAAAAAATCGCGGTGATTGGCCTCATGGTGGCGCTATAATATGAAAAAAACATAAAACAGGCTATAACCACCTGACCGTTAGTCCGATTGACTTGAAAATTGGTATGCAGTGTCTTGGTCCAAGGTGCCATGTATGTCTATGAGGACATTGGTGTATCTCAAAAAACATGGCCGCTATCGGCCAATGAATTTTGAGCACCTATTAGACAAGGTTAACGGAGGCCGATCGGAACAAAACTCAGTGGGCATGTTCGGCTCAAGCCCCTAGAGGTCTGTAAGAATTTTGAAAGAAATCGGCCACTAGTTGGCGCTAACGAGTTTTATGGCTCTGTAATCACGTGGTGTTACACTTATCGTCACAAAATGCATATCATATGATAGATCTGCTCATGCTGAACAACTTTGCCTCTAGAACCATTGCTGTCAATCAAACAGTTCATTAAATATTCATGAATATGTTAAAAACCTACTTTTGCGAACTAGTCCTAGGTTTTTTGCCCGATCGGAACCAGACCAGTCTATGACAATTCTCTGGACTCTCTAGATCAATAATTATCAAAAAAAAGTTGAACTTTTGCATTTGGATGGCTGTAATAGGGTAATTTATAAAATGGGCGTGTCAAAATACATTAAAAAGCCTATAAATCCTAAATAAAAACTCAGAACTTCACAAAAATTGGTCAGCATATGTGACATAACATCATTAACAAGCATGAAAAATTCTATGGAGATCGGACGATAGGTGGCGCTATAACTGTTAAAAAGCTTTAAAATCATATATTTCCTATGGTAAACTGCCTGTATTGGCTGTAAATGGTCTTTTCCATCTCTGATCATATAATTTTCATATCATAATGTTAAAAAACTAGTGCAATACAATTCTCTGGACTCACTAGATCAATAATTGTCAGAAAGTTGAACTACTTCATTTGGATAGCTATAATAGGTTCACTTCAAAATCTGGCCTTTACCAAGTGTCCCCGAAAGCCTATATCTCTTTAATCAATGCTCAGACCTTCTTAAAAACAAGTCAGAACGTGTGAAATATCACCCTGAACAAGCATGAAAATTTTCAGACAGATCGGACAAAATTTGCCTCTATAACAGTTAAAAAGGTGAAAATGATATGAATTAATGGCATGTTAAGCCAATAAGTGGTATTTTACTGCCCCCTGCTGTTTAAAATAGTCATTTTCTCATATTGGTATTGGTATCAGCCATGGTAAATCATGATAAATGATGGTGTGTGTGTGTGTGTGTGTGTGTGTGTGTGTGTGTGTGTGTGTGTGTGTGTGTGGTACAAATATAACAAAGGTTTTATTTTCCAACATGAAAACAAACATAACAGAGTGCTAGTGCACAAACAATAACCAACAATGATAATGGATGAGAGGGGAACTTAAATACACAGATCAAGACAAGGACAACAGGTGACGGTTATGATGATGAGGAGCAGGTGATGATGAGGAGGGTGATGAGGAGCAGGTGCAGGTGATGACGACAGATGGTGAATGTGATGAAGACAGAAGGTGAATGTGATGAAGGTGAATGTGACACCAATATCACTGAAACATTTGTGTGTGTGTGTGTGTGTGTGTGTGTGTGTGTGTGTGTGTGTAGCATTATTGTGTGTAGCATATGTAGCAAGTATGCATTATTGAGTTAACATGGAAACACTGGTTTGCTTTAGTGCAGAAAACTGGTCAAAATCATGAGGTTTAAAGTGAAAGTGAGCCAATAAGTGGTCTTCTACTGCCCTCTGCTGGCCATTCTACTTATTAATTAAATTTTTCCACATGTGCTTGCATTTATACTTGAATACACACTAAAAATCACTTATATAGCAATAACTATTATAACACAATCATATTTTCTCAGTGTTAATCACTTTATTTGCACTGACACTTCAAATAATTGCTAGTAATGTGGTAAATCATGGTTAACTATGCTGTGTGTGTGTGTGTGTGTGTGTGTGTGTGTGTGTGTGTGTGTGTGTGTGTGTGTGTAAGCATGCATTGAGTTAACATGGATAAACTGGTTTGCTTTAGTGCAGAAAACTGGTTTAAAGTGAAAGTGAGCCAATAAGTGGTCTTCTACTGCCCTCTGCAGGCCATTCTACTTATTAATGAAATATTTCAACATGTGCTTGCATTCATACTTGAATACACACTAAAAAAATCACTTATATAGCAATAACCATTATAACACAATCATATTTTGTCAGTGTTAATCACTTTATTTGCACTGACACTTCAAATAATTGCTAGTAATGTGATAAATCAGGCTAGAAACATGGTAAATCAAAGTAAATAATACTAGATTGTCGTTTATCTCCTGGTAAATAATACTAGAACGTGGTATATCATGGTAAATCATGGTTAACTATGCTGTGTGTGTGTGTGTGTGTGTGTGTGTGTGTGTGTGTGTGTGTGTAAGCATGCATTGAGTTAACATGGAAAAACTGGTTTGCTTTAGTGCAGAAAACTGGTTTAAAGTGAAAGTGAGCCAATAAGTGGTCTTCTAGTGCCCTCTGCTGGCCATTCTACTTAATAATGAAATATTTTACATGTGCTTTTGCATTCATACTTGGACACACACACAAAAATCACGTATATAACTAACTATTATAACACAATAATATTTTGTCAGTGTTCATCACCTCATTTGCACTGACACTTCACATAATTGCTAGTAATGTGGTTAATCATGCTAGAAACATTGTAAATCATAGTAAATAATACTGAAATGAGGTGTATCAAGGTAAATCATGCTAGAATCCTAATAAATCATTCTGGAACATGGTATATGATAGTAAATCATGCTAGAATCATATTAAATAATTCTAGAATGTGGCAAATCGTTGTGGGAGGAGCCTATTTTACTCAAATGGCTATAACTCAAGAAGTAAATGAGATATCTTCACCAAACTCAGTACACATGTGTATGGGTTCAATTTGAGGTCACAGTAAACAATTTTATGGAGATCGGACCATAGGTGGCGCTATAACTGTTAAAAAGCTTTAAAACCATATATATCCCATGGCAAATTGCCTGTATTGGCTGTAAATGGTCTTTTCCATCTATTATGTCAGTGGTTACATGCTTCCTAAATAAATCTTAATAACTTTTGATGCTTTTGTCCTTAAATGCCTTAAAGGCCTTAACTGCTTGAACCCCGATAAATGCTGCTTGCAGCTTTAATTAGGGGTTCAAGCACGAAGTGCTGAAACCCTATTGTAATTGTAAGGATTTTTATTATTATTATTATTATTCTTCTGCCGTAAAACGCATCGTGCAGCCCAAACCGTAAGGGCTGGAGACTTGAAACTTTGCCAGATGGTAGTACAAAAATCGAGGAGAGGTTCAGAGATTATGACCCCGATTGGCCCATAGGTGGCGCTATAACAACCAAAAGCGCAAAAGTGCTCATAACTCCTAGACCGTATGTCGTAGACTCAAGTGTCTTATATCATTGGAAAGCTGGAAACGTGATGAACAAAACGTATATCTCCGATTTCATTTCCGGTATGGAAATTTTTCCGCCATTTTGAATTTTGTTAAAAAACTACTTTTGCTAATTAGTCCTAGGTTTTTTGTCCGATCGGAACCAAACCAGTGCAGAAATGTTCTATGGAGTCTGACGATCAATAATTATCAAAAAAAATTCGAAATTTCGATTCAAGGTCGCTAGGGGGCATAAAATAAACATTGTGGGAGGAGCCTATTTTACTAAAATGGCTATAACTCAAAAAGTAAATGAGATAGCTTAACCAAACTCGGTACACATGTGTATGGGTTCAGTCTGGGGTCACAGTAAAAAAATCGCGACGATTGAACAATAGGTGGCGCTATAACATGGAAAAAACATGAAAAGGGCTATAACCACCTGACCGTTAGTCCGATTGACTTGAAAATTGGTATGCAGTGTCTTGGCCCAAGGTGCCATATATGTCTATGAGGACATTGGCGTATCTCAAAAAACATGGCCGCCATTGGCCAATAAAGTTGAGCACCTATTAGACAAGGTTAACGGAGGCCGATCGGAACGAAACTCGATGGGCATGTTCATCTCATGGCCCTAGAGGTCTGTAAGAATTTTGAAAGAAATCGGCCACTAGTTGGCGCTAACGAGTTTTATGGCTCTGTAATCACGTGGTGTTACACTCATCCACACAATATGCATATCATTTGATAGATCTGCTCATGCTGAACAACTTTGCCTCAAGAACCATTGCTGTCAATCAAACCGTTCATTAAATATTCGCGAACATGTTAAAAACCTACTTTTGCGAACTAGTCCTAGGTTTTTCGCCCGATCGGAACCAGACCAGTCTAGGACAATTCTCTGGACTCTCTAGATCAATAATTATCGAAAAAAAGTTGAACTTTTGCATTTGGATGGCTGTAATAGGGTCATTTATAAAATGGGCGTGGCAAAATACAATAAAAATTCTATAAATCCTAAATGAAAACTCAGAACTTCACAAAAATTGGTGAGCATATGTGACATAACATCATTAACAAGCATGCCAAATTTTATGGAGATCGGACCATAGGTGGCGCTATAACTGTTAAAAAGCTTTAAAACCATATATTTCCTATGGTACATTGCCTGTATTGGCTGTAAATGGTCTTTTCCATCTATTATGTCAGTGGTTACATGCTTGCTAAATAAAACCTGATAACTTTTGATGCTTTTGTGCTTAAAAACCCTTAAAGGCCTTAATAGCTTGAACCCCGATAAATGCTGCTTGCAGCTTTAATTATTATTATTATTCTGCCGTAAAACGCATCGTGCAGCCCAAACCGTAAGAGCTGGAACTTTGAAACTTTGCCAGATGGTAGTACAAAAATCGAGGAAAGGTTCAGAGATTATGACCCCGATTGGCCCATAGGTGGCGCTATAACAACCAAAAGCGCGAAACTGCTCATAACTCCTAGACCGTATGTCGTAGACTCAAGTGTCTTATATCATTGGAAAGCTGGACGCCTGACGAACAAAACGTATATCTCCGATTTCATTTCCGCCATGATAGATTTTCCGCCATTTTGAATTTTGTCAAAAACCTACTTTTGCGAACTAGTCCCTGGTTTTTTACCCGATTGGAACCAAACCAGTGCAGAAATGTTCTCTGGAGACTGAATATCAATAATTATCGAAAAAAAGTTGAAATTTCGATTCACGGTCGCTAAGGGGCGCCAAAACGTACGTTGTGGGAGGGGCCTATTTTATTAAAATGGCTATAACTCCCGAAATAAATGAGGTATCTTCACCAAACTTGGTACAGATGTGTATGAGTTCAATTTGGGGTCACAGTAAAAAAATCGCGACGATTGGCCTCATGGTGGCGCTATAACATGAAAAAAACATAAATCAGGCTATAACCACCTGACCGTTAGTCCGATTGACTTGAAAATTGGTATGCAGTGTCTTGGTCCAAGGTGCCATGTATGTGTATGAGGACATTGGCGTATCTCAAAAAACATGGCCGCCATCGGCCAATGAAGTTTGAGCACCTATTAGACAAGGTTAACGGAGGCCGATCGAAACGAAACTCAATGGGCATGTTCGGCTCATGGCCCTAGAGGTCTGTAAGAATTTTAAAAGAAATCGGCCACTAGTTGGCGCTAACGAGTTTTACGGCTCTGTAATCACGTGGTGTTACAAATATCCACACAATATGCATATCATTTGATAGATCTCCTCATCCTGAACAACTTTGCCTCAAGAACCATTGCTGTCAATCAAACTGTTCATTAATTATTCATGAATATGTTAAAAACCTACTTTTGCGAACTAGTCCTAGGTTTTTTGCCCGATCGGAACCAGACCAGTCTAGGACAATTCTCTGGACTCTCTAGATCAATAATTATCAAAAAAAAGTTGAACTTTTGCATTTGGATGGCTGTAATAGGGTCATTTATAAAATCTGCGTGGCAAAATACACTAAAAACCCTATAAATCCTAAATGAAAACTCATAACTTCACAAAAGTTGGTGAGCATATGTGACATAACATCATTAACAAGCATGCAACATGTTATGGAGATTGGACCAAAGGTGGCGCTATAACAGTTAAAAGGCTTTTAAACCATATATTTCCTATGGCAAACTGCCTGTATTGGCTGTAAATGGTCTTTTCCATGTCTGATCATATAATTTTCATATCATAATGTTAAAAACTATCGCATAACCATTCTCTGGACTCACTAGAACAATAGTTGTCAGAAAAAGTTGAACTTCTTCATTTGGATAGCTATAATAGGTTCACTTCAAAATGTGGCCTTTACCAAGTGTCCCCGAAAGCCTATATCTCTTTAATCAATGCTCAGACCTTCTTAAAAACAAGTCAGAACGTGTGAAATATCACCCTGAACAAGGATGAAAAATTTCAGACAGATCGGACAAAATTTGCCTCTGTAACAGTTAAAAAGGTGAAAATGATATGAATTAATGGCATATTAAGCCAATAAGTGGTATTTTACTGCCCCCTGCTGTTTAAAATAGTCATTTTGTCATATTGTTCTATAATTTATATTTAGACTTTATAAAATCCCTATTTTAACATTTACAATTACATTTACTCAAAATCCATCTGTTAAAGTATTAGTATTGACAGTTTGATCACATCATATATTTCAAATATCTGTATCTACAACATAATGTGTGTGTGTAGTCTTAGGTTTCTAAATAAATTCTGAATAATCTGATTAATAGCTTACAAAGACTTTGTGAAATGTTTATAGACCATTGAAATATATGAACCAAACCAGTCTAGGACAATTCTATGGACTCTCTAGGTCAATAATTATCAAAAAAAAGTTGAACTTTTGCATTTTTCGCATGGCTATAACAGGGTCATTTAGAAAATGGGCGTGGTAAAATGCACTCAAAAGCCTATAAATCCTAAACGAAAACTCAGAACTTCACAAAATTGATGAGCATATGTGTCAAAACCTGCTAAAGAAGCATGGAAAATTTTATGGAGATCGGACCATAGTTGGCGCTATAACTGTTAAAACGGTTTAAAACCATATATTTCCTATGGTAAATTGCCTGTATTTGCTGTAAATGGTGTCTTCTTTCTATTATCATATAATGTTCATATCATAATGTTCAAAACCAGTGCAGCACAATTCTCTGAACTCTCTAGATCAATAATTATCAGAAAAAAAGTTTAACTTCTTCAAAAGGTGATTTTATATGATAGTCAGGTCCGAATCTTCAAGATTGTGTAACCCTGTAGGCATTTTTGAGGAAAAGTTGTTATACCACATTTTTAGAAAGTTCAATGTCTCCTGAATAAGGATCCACCGTATAACATTGAAATAAGGGTCCCATTTTCTTGTAATTGTTATTGAAACAATAGGTGCATTATTCACAGCCGAAACACTACAGGTGGATAGGGTAAAAATTTTAAGTTATAGATATCACCATAAAACCCTTCCAGTTTTTCACTTACATAGAGACAGACATTTTTTGTATTACAAGTTTTCTGAAATGTCATGTTTACATATGCAAATGAGGCATACCAGTATATATATATATATATATATATATATATATATAATTTGAGGGGCAGGCATACCAGTAGGTGGTTCT